>NW_026974854.1:0-312704 GCF_030014295.1 Loxodonta africana | reverse complement strand
CCCTAATCTAACACTAACCCTAAACTTAACCCTACCCTAACCATAAACCTAACCCTAACGCCCTAAACCTAACCTCTGACTCTAAGTAGAATCCTCATCGTAATCCTAACGCTTTCCTTAACCCTCACCCTGAACCTAAACGTCACTCTAACCCTGAACCTAAATCTAACATTAACACTAAAAGTAACTCCTAACCCTAACCCGAACCCTAAACCTAACCTGAACACTAACCTGAACACAAAATCAAACTCTAGCCCTAACCATAATAACCCTCGCCCCATCCTAAATTTCATCCAACCCTAACCTTAACCCTAAACCTAAACCTAACCCAAACCCTAAGCTTAAACCAAACTCTAACCATAACGCTACTCCACCTCTTACCCTAAAACTAAGCCTTACATTAGCCCTGAATCTAACCCCACACCTAGTCCGAATTCTAACCGTAGACCTAATCCTAACACTAAATAGAACACTAACTCTAATTAGAAACCTGAACCTAAACCGAAATCTTACGCTACACCTAACCCGAAACCTAACCCTAACTCTAATCCTAAACATAACACTTACCCTAAACCCTCACCTTAACTGGGAAACTAACCATAACCCTCACCCTAAACCCTAACAATATCCCCCAACCATAAGCCTATGGCTATCCCTAACCCCAACACTAACCTGAATCCCTAAGCCCTAACGATAACACTAACCCTAACCCAAACCCTAACCCCTAACACCAAAGCCTAACCCAAACCTTAACACTAACTCTCACCCTAACTCTAACACTAACCCTAAACCTAATCATAAACCTAACCCTAACCCTAACCCAAAACTAAGCATGACCAGAACCACAATGACTAACCGGAACCCTCACCCAAACCCTAACCCAAAACTAAAACTGGAACCCCTAACACCTTACCAGAACCATAATCCTAACCCTACCCAAACCTAACCCTAAACCTCACCCTCACCCCAACCACAACGCCCAACACAAACCGTGACCCTAACCCTAACCGTAACACTAAACTTAACCCTAACCTAAAACCTAAAACTAACCCTAAAGCTAAACAGAACCCGTCAACTTTACCCTAACACGAAACACAACCTTAACACTAACCTGAAAACTAAACCAAACCTTAGCCATAACCCTAACCCTCACCCTCACCCTATCTTAAACTTCACCGTATCCCTAACCTAAAGCTCACCCTAACTCTAAACCTGTCCCTACCCCGAAACCTAACCCTAATCTTAACCTTGGCCCACCTGTAACCCTAAAACTAACCGTTACAATAACTCTGGTCCTAACCCTCACCCTAAACCTAATCCTAATCCTAACCCTGACCGTAATCCTAACCCTGACCGTAACCCTAACCTAACCTTAACCCTAACTTTAACCCTGCCATGAACTCAAACCTAACCCTCACACCTCACAGTAACTCTAACCCTAACCCTAAACTGAACCCTCACCATTAACCAAAATTTCACCCTACCCATAACCCTAAACCTACCCTAACTTCATTGCAATCCTAACAATAAGCTAAATTAAACCTAACCCTGAACCTACCTCTAAACCTAACCCCAACCCTAACCCCGACCCTAACGTGAACCCTAACCCCTAACCCTAACCCTAACTCTCACACTTAACATAAACTTCACCCTTACCCTAACCCTAAAACTAAACATAATACTAAATCTCCCCCAACTCTGACCCTGACCCTAATCCTAACCATAAACCTAACCCTAACCCTAAACTTAACCCTAACCCTGTCCCTAACTCTATCTCTAACCCTAATCCTAACCTTAAAACTTACCCTACACACTCAGCTTCAATGGAAACCTAGCACTACCCCTCACACTAACATCTAAACCTAAACCCTACCCTTAACCTAAGCCTATCTCTAACCTTAACCTAGCCTTAAACCTAAGCATGACTTAACCCTAACACTTACCCTAAGCCTAAAACTAATCTTAACCCTAAACCTAATCCTAACCTTAACCCTAACCCTAACGCCTAATGCTGAGGCTAAGCTCAACCCTCACCCTTAACTTAAACTTCACCCTAAACCGAACCCTAACCCTAAAGCTCACCCTAAACCTGACCCTAACATTAATCCAAACACCAAAACCTAACCCTAACACTAATACTAACCCTCAACCTAACCCTAACCTGATCCTAACCTTCACTCAAACACCTAACTCTAATATTTACCCTAACCCTAGTCTTATCCTTCACCCTAAACCTAAGCCTAACCCTAAAACTAAACCTAACCCTAAACTATTCCCTCATTCTAGCCCAAACCTAAACCTAACCCTAAGCCTCAATCTAACCCTGACCCTAACCGAGAAACCGTAAAACATCAGCTTAACCGGAAACCTAACACTAACCCTCACACGAACCCTAACCCTTTCCCTAAACCTAAGCCTATCCCTAATCCTAACCCTAATCCTGACCTAAACGTAACCCTTACCCTAACCCTAAACTTAACCCTAACCTTAACTCTACCCTAACCCTAACCCTTACAATTACTCTAAAGCTGACCCTAACCCTACACCCTAACTCTAACTCTAAACCTAACCCTAACCTAGCCCTACCTTTGACCGTAAACCAAGCCTTAACCCTAATCTTCTCCCTACCCTAACCCAACCCTAAACCAAATTCTAATACTTAGCTTAATCCTAACTCTAACCTTAACCGTAACCCTTACACTAACCCTCACTATTACCTGAAAATTCATCCTAACCCTAACCCTAACCCTAACTCTAACTCTAACCCTAACCATAGCACCTACCCTAAACCCTCACCTTAACTGTAAACCTAACCCTAACCCTCACCCTCCCCCTAACCTCTAACCGTATCCCCAAATCTAAACCTAACGCTATCCCTAAACTTATCCCTAACCCTAACCCAAACACAAACACTAACCCTAATCTAACACTAACCCTAAACTTAACCCTACCCTAACCATAAACCTAACCCTAACGCCCTAAACCTAACCTCTAACACTAAGTAGAATCCTCATCGTAATCCTAACGCTTTCCTTAACCCTCACCCTGAACCTAAACGTCACTCTAACCCTGAACCTAAATCTAACATTAACACTAAAAGTAACTCCTAACCCTAACCCGAACCCTAAACCTAACCTTAACACTAACCTGAACACAAAATCAAACTCTAGCCCTAACCATAATAACCCTCGCCCCATCCTAAATTTCATCCAACCCTAACCTTAACCCTAAACCTAAACCTAACCCAAACCCTAACCTTAAACCAAACTCTAACCATAACGCTACTCCACCTCTTACCCTAAAACTAAGCCTTACATTAGCCCTGAATCTAAGCTCAGACCTAGTCCGATTTCTAACCGTAGCCCTAATCCTAACACTAGATAGAACACTAACTCTAATTAGAAACCTGAACCTAAACCGAAATCTTACGCTACACCTAACCCTAAACCTAACCCTAACTCTAATCCTAAACATAACACTTGCCCTAAACCCTCACCTTAACTGTGAAACTAACCATAACCCTCACCCTTAACCCTAACAATATCCCCCAACCATAAGCCTATGGCTGTCCCTAACCCCAACACTAACCTGAATCCCTAAGCCCTAACGATAGCACTAACCCTAACCCAAACCCTAACCCCTAACACCAAAGCCTAACCCAAACCTTAACACTAACTCTCACCCTAACTCTAACACTAACCCTAAACCTAATCATAAACCTAACTCTAACCCTAACCCAAAACTAAGCATGACCAGAACCACAATGACTAACCGGAACCCTCACCCAAACCCTAACCCGAAACTAAAACTGTAACCCCTAACACCTTACCAGAACCATAATCCTAACCCTACCCAAACCTAACCCTAAACCTCACCCTCACCCCAACCACAACGCCCAACAAAAACCGTGACCCTAACCCTAACCGTAACACTAAACTTAACCCTAACCTAAAACCTAAAACTAACCCTAAAGCTAAACAGAACCCGTCAACTTTACCCTAACACGAAACACAACCTTAACACTAACCTGAAACCTAAACCAAACCTTAGCCATAACCCTAACCCTAACCCTCACCCTCACCCTATCTTAAACTTCACCGTATCCCTAACCTAAAGCTCACCCTAACTCTAAACCTGTCCCGACTCCGAAACCTAACCCTGATCTTAACCTTTTGGCCCACCTGTAACCCTAAAACTAACCGTTACAATAACTCTGGTCCTAACCCTCACCCTAAACCTAATCCTAATCCTAATCCTGACCGTAATCCTAACCCTGACCGTAACCCTAACTTAACCTTAACCCTAACTTTAACCCTGCCATGAACTCAAACCTAACCCTCACCCCTCACAGTAACTCTAACCCTAACCCTAAACTGAACCCTCACCTTTAACCAAAATTTCACCCTACCCATAACCCTAAACCTACCCTAACTTCATTGCAATTTTAATAATAAGCTAAATTAAACCTAACCATGAACCTACCTCTAAACCTAACCCCAACCCTAACCCCGACCCTAACGTGAACCCTAACCCCTAACCCTAACCCTAACTCTCACACTTAACATAAACTTCACCCTAATCCTAACCCTAAAACTAAACATAATACTAAATCTCCCCCAACTCTGACCCTGACCCTTATCCTAACCATAAACCTGACCCTAACCCTAAACTTAACCCTAACCCTGTCCCTAACTCTATCTCTAACCCTAATCCTAACCGTAAAACTTACCCTACACACTCAGCTTCAATGGAAACCTAGCACTACCCCTCACACTAACATCTAAACCTAAACCCTACCCTTAACCTAAGCCTATCTCTAACCTTAACCTAGCCTTAAACCTAAGCATGACTTAACCCTAACACTTACCCTAAGCCTAAAACTAATCTTAACCCTAAACCTAATCCTAACCTTAACCCTAACCCTAACGCCTAATGCTGAGGCTAAGCTCAACCCTCACCCTTAACTTAAACTTCACCCTAAACCGAACCCTAACCCTAAAGCTCACCCTAAACCTGACCCTAACATTAATCCAAACACCAAAACCTAACCCTAACACTAATACTAACACTCAACCTAACCCTAACCTGATCCTAACCTTCACTCAAACACCTAACTCTAATATTTACCCTAACCCTAGTCTTATCCTTCACCCTAAACCTAAGCCTAACCCTAAAACTAAACCTAACCCTAAACTATTCCCTCATTCTAGCCCAAACCTAAACCTAACCCTAAGCCTCAATCTAACCCTGACCCTAACCGAGAAACCGTAAAACATCAGCTTAACCGGAAACCTAACACTAACCCTCACACGAACCCTAACCCTTTCCCTAAACCTAAGCCTATCCCTAATCCTAACCCTAATCCTGACCTAAACGTAACCCTTACCCTAACCCTAAACTTAACCCTAACCTTAACTCTACCCTAACCCTAACCCTTACAATTACTCTAAAGCTGACCCTAACCCTACACCCTAACTCTAACTCGAAACCTAACCCTAAGTTAGCCCTACCTTTGACCGTAAACCAAGCCTTAACCCTAACCTTCTCCCTACACTAACCTAAACCTAAACCAAATTCTAATACTTAGCTTAATCCTAACTCTAACCTTAACTCTAACCCTTACACTAACCCTCACTGTTACCTGAAAATTCATCCTAACCCTATCCCTAACCCTAACTCTAACTCTAACCCTAACCATAGCACCTACCCTAAACCCTCACCTTAACTGTAAACCTAACCCTAACCCTCACCCTCCCCCTAACCTCTAACCGTATCCCCAAATCTAAACCTAACGCTATCCCTAAACTTATCCCTAACCCTAACCCAAACACAAACACTAACCCTAATCTAACACTAACCCTAAACTTAACCCTACCCTAACCATAAACCTAACCCTAACGCCCTAAACCTAACTTCTAACATTAAGAATAATCCTCACCGTAATCCTAACCCTTTTCTTAACCCTCACCCTGAACCTAAACGTCACTCTAACCCTGAACCTAAATCTAACATTAACACTAAAAGTAAATCCTAACCCTAACCCGAACCCTAAACCTAACCTTAACACTAACCTCAAAACAAAATCAAACTCTAGCCCTAACCATAATAAGCCTCGCCCCATCCTAAATTTCATCCAACCCTAACCTTAACCCTAAACCTAAACCTAACCCAAACCCTAACCTTAAACCAAACTCTAACCATAACGCTACTCCACCTCTTACCCTAAAACTAAGCCTTACATTAGCCCTGAATCTAACCCCAGACCTAGACCGAATTCTAACCGTAGACCTAATCCTAAAACTAACCCAAACTCTAACCTTGATCCTAAATAGAACACTAACTCTAATTCGAAACCTGAACCTAAACTGAAATCGTACGCTACACCTAACCCTAAACCTAACCCTAACTCTAATCCTAAACATAACACTTACCCTAAACCCTCACCTTAACTGTGAAACTAACCATAACCCTCACCCTAAACCCTTACAATATCCCCCAATCATAACCCTATGGCTATCCCTAACCCCAACACTAACCTGAATCCCTAAGCCCTAACGATAACACTAACCCTAACCCAAACCCTAACCCCTAACACCAAAGCCTAACCCAAACCTTAACACTAACTCTCACCCTAACTCTAACACTAAACTTAAACCTAATCATAAACCTAACCCTAACCCAAAACTAAGCATGACCAGAACCACAATGACTAACCGGAACCCTCACCCAAACCCTAACCCTAAACTAAAACTGGAACCCCTAACACCTTACCATAACCAAAATCCTAACCCTAACCAAACTTAACCCTGAACCTCACCCTCACCCCAACCGCAACGCCTAACACCAACCGTGACCCTAACCCCAACCGTAACACTAAACTTAACCCTAACCTAAAACCTAAAACTAACCCTAAAGCTAAACGGAACCCGTCAACTTTACCCTAACACGAAACACAACCTTAACACTAACCTGAAAACTAAACCAAACCTTAGCCATAACCCTAACCCTAACCCTCACCCTCACCCTATCTTAAACTTCACCGTATCCCTAACCTAAAGCTCACCCTAACTCTAAACCTGTCCCTACCCCGAATCCTAACCCTAATCTTAACCTTGGCCCACCTCTAACCCTAAAACTAACCGTTACAATAACTCTGATCCTAACCCTCACCCTAAACCTAATCCTAATCCTAACCCTGACCCTAACCCTAACCTAACCTTAACCCTAACTTTAACCCTGCCATAAACTCAAACCTAACCCTCATTCCTAACAGTAACTCTAACCCTAACCCTAAACTGAACCCTCACCTTTAACCAAAATTTCACCCTACCCATAACCCTAAACCTACCCTAACTTCATTGAAATCCTAACCTTACCCTAAATTAAACCTAACCCTGGACCTAACTCTAACCCTAACCCTAAACCTAACCCCAAGCCTAGCCCTGACCCTAACGTGAAACCTAACCCCTAACCCTAACCCTAACTCCCACACTTAACATAAACTTCACCCTAACCCTAATCCTAAAACTAAACATAATACTAAATCTCCCCCAACTCTAACCCTGACCCTAATCCTAACCATAAACCTAACCCTAACCCTAAACTTAACCCTAACCCTGTCCCGAACTCTATATCTACCCCTAATCCTAACCTTAAAACTTACCCTACACACTCAGCTTCAATGGAAACCTAGCACTAACCCTCACACTAACATCTACACCTAAACCCTACCCTTAACCTAAGCCTATCTCTAACCTTAACCTAGCCCTAAAACTAACCATGACTTAAACCTAACACTTACCCTAAGCCTAAAACTAATCTTAACCCTAAAACTAATCCTAACCTTAACCCTAACCCTAACGCCTAATGCTGACGCTAAGCTCAACCCTCACCCTTAACTTAAACTTCACCCTAACCCTAACTCTAAACCGAACCCTATCCCTAAAGCTCACCCTAATCCTGACCCTAACATTAATCCAAACACCAAAGCCTAACCCTAACACTAATACTATCCCTCAACCTAACCCTAACCTGATCCTAACCTTCACTCAAACACCTAACTCTAATATTTACCCTAACCCTAATCTTATCCTTCTCCCTAAACCTAAGCCTAACCCTAAAACTAAAACTAACCCTAAACTATTCCCTCACTCTAGCCAAAACCTAAACCTAACCCTAAGCCTCAATCTAACCCTGACCCTAACCGAGAAACCGTAAAACATCAGCTTAACCGTAAACCTAACACTAACCCTCACACGAACCTAACCCTTTCCCTAAACCTAAGCCAATCCCTAACCCTAACCCTGACCTAAACGTAATCCTTACCCTAACCCTAAACTTAACCCTAACCTTAACTCTACCCTAACCCTAACCCTTACAATTACTCTAAAGCTGACCCTAACCCTGCACCCTAACTCTAACTCGAAACCTCACCCTAACCTAGCCCTACCTTTGACCGTAAACCAAGCCTTAACCCTAACCTTCTCCCTACCCTAACCTAACCTTAAACCAAATTCTAATACTAAGCTTAGTCCTAACTCTAACCTTAACCCTAACTCTTACACTAACCCTCACTATTACCTGAAAATTCACCCTAACCCTAACCCTAACCCTAACTCTAACTCTAACCCTAACCATAGCACCTACACTAAACCCTCACCTTAACTGTAAACCTAACCCTAAACTTCACCCTCACTCTAACCTCTAACCGTATCCCCAAATCTGAACCTAACGCTATCCCTAAACTTATTCCTAACCCTAACCCAAACACAAACACTAACCCTAATCTAACACTAACCCTAAACTTAACCCTACCCTAACCATAAACCTAACCCTAACGCCCTAAACCTAACTTCTAACAATAAGAATAATCCTCACCGTAATCCTAACCCTTTTCTTAACCCTGACCCTGAACCTAAACGTCACTCTAACCCTGAACCTAAATCTAACATTAACACTAAAAGTAAATCCTAACCCTAACCCGAACCCTAAACCTAACCTTAACACTAACCTCAAAACAAAATCAAACTCTAGCCCTAACCATAATAAGCCTCACCCCATCCTAAATTTCATCCAACCCTAACCTTAACCCTAAACCTAAACCTAACCCAAACCCTAACCTTAAACCAAACTCTAACCATAACGCTACTCCACCTCTAACCCTAAAACTAAGCCTTACAGTAGCCCTGAATCTAACCCCAGACCTAGTCCGAATTCTAACCGTAGACCTAATCCTAAAACTAACCCAAACTCTAACCTTGATCCTAAATAGAACACTAACTCTAATTCGAAACCTGAACCTAAACTGAAATCTTACGCTACACCTAACCCTAAACCTAACCCTAACTCTAATCCTAAACATAACACTTACCCTAAACCCTCACCTTAACTGTGAAACTAACCATAACCCTCACCCTAAACCCTAACAATATCCCCCAACCATAAGCCTATGGCTATCCCTAACCCGAACACTAACCTGAATCCCTAAGCCCTAACGATAACACTAACCCTAACGCAAACCCTAACCCCTAACACCAAAGCCTAACCCAAACATTAACACTAACTCTCACCCTAACTCTAACACAAAACTTAAACCTAATCATAAACCTAACCCTAACCCAAAACTAAGCATGACCAGAACCACAATGACTAACCGGAACCCTCACCCAAACCCTAACCCTAAACTAAAACTGGAACCCCTAACACCTTACCAGAACCAAAATCCTAACCCTAACCAAACCTAACCCTAAACCTCACGCTCACCCCAACCGCAAAGCCTAACACCAACCGTGACCCTAACCCTAATCGTAACACTAAACTTAACCGTAACCTAAAACCTAAAACTAACCCTAAAGCTAAACGGAACCCGTCAACTTTACCCTAACACGAAACACAACCTTAACACTAACCTGAAACCTAAACCAAACCTTAGCCATAACCCTAACCCTAACCCTCACCCTCACCCTATCTTAAACTTCACCGTATCCCTAACCTAAAGCTCACCCTAACTCTAAACCTGTCCCTACCCCGAAACCTAACCCTAATCTTAACCTTGGCCCACCTCTAACCCTAAAACTAACCGTTACAATAACTCTGATCCTAACCCTCACCCTAAACCTAATACTAATCCTAACCCTGACCGTAACCCTAACCTAACCTTAACCCTATCTTTAACCCTGCCATAAACTCAAACCTAACCCTCATTCCTAACAGTAACTCTAACCATAACCCTAAACTGAACCCTCACCTTTAACCAAAATTTCACCCTACCCATAACCCTAAACCTACCCTAACTTCATTGCAATCCTAACCTTAACCTAAATTAAACCTAACCCTGAACCTAACTCTAACCCTAACCCTAAACCTAACCAAAACCCTAACCCTGACCCTAACGTGAAACCTAACCCCTAACCCTAACCCTAACTCTCACACTTAACATAAACTTCACCCTAACCCTAACCCTAAAACTAAACACAATACTAAATCTCCCCCAACTCTGACCCTGACCCTAATCCTAACCATAAACCTAACCCTAACCCTAAACTTAACCCTAACCCTGTCCCGAACTCTATCTCTAACCCTAATCCTAACCTTAAAACTTACCCTACACACTCAGCTTCAATGGAAACCTAGCACTAACCCTCACACTAACATCTAAACCTAAACCCTACCCTTAACCTAAGCCTATCTCTAACCTTAACCTAGCCCTAAACCTAACCATGACTTAAACCTAACACTTACCCTAAGCCTAAAACTAATCTTAATCCTAAAACTAATCCTAACCTTAACCCTAACCCTAACGCCTAATGCTGACGCTAAGCTCAACCCTCACCCTTAACTTAAACTTCACCCTAACCCTAACCCTAAACCGAACCCTATCCCTAAAGCTCACCCTAAACCTGACCCTAACATTAATCCAAACACCAAAACCTAACCCTAACACTAATACTAACCCTCAACCTAACCCTAACCTGATCCTAACCTTCACTCAAACACCTAACTCTAATATTTACCCTAACCCTAATCTTATCCTTCTCCCTAAACCGAAGCCTAACCCTGAAACTAAAACTAACCCTAAACTATTCCCTCACTCTAGCCAAAACCTAAACCTAACCCTAAGCCTCAATCTAACGCTGACCCTAACCGAGAAACCCTAAAACATCAGCTTAACCCTAAACCTAACACTAAACCTCACACGAACCCTAACCCTTTCCCTAAATCTAAGCCTATCCCTAATCCTAACCCTAACCCTGACCTAAACGTAACCCTTACCCTAACCCTAAACTTAACCCTAACCTTAACTCTACCCTAACCCTAACCCTTACAATTACTCTAAAGCTGACCCTAACCCTACACCCTAACTCTAACTCCTAACCTAACCCTAACCTAGCCCTACCTTGGACCGTAAACCAAGCCTTAACCCAAACCTTCTCCCTACCCTAACCTAACCTTAAACCAAATTCTAATACTAAGCTTAGTCTTAACTCTAACCTTAACCCTAACCCTTACACTAACCCTCACTATTACCTGAAAATTCACCCTAACCCGAACCCTAACTCTAACTCTAACTCTAACCCTAACCATAGCACCTACCCTAAACCCTCACCTTAACTGTAAACCTAACCCTAAACCTCACCCTCACTCTAACCTCTAACCGTATCCCCAAATCTAAACCTAACGCTATCCCGAAACTTATTCCTAACCCTAACCCAAACACAAACACTAACCCTAATCTAACACTAACCCTAAACTTAACCCTACCCTAACCATAAACCTAACCCTAACGCCCTAAACCTAACTTCTAACACTAAGAATAATCCTCACCGTAATCCTAACGCTTTCCTTAACCCTCACCCTGAACCTAAACGTCACTCTAACCCTGAACCTAAATCTAACATTAACACTCAAAGTAACTCCGAACCCTAACCCGAACCCTAAACCTAACCTTAACACTAACCTGAACACAAAATCAAACTCTAGCCCTAACCATAATAACCCTCGCCCCATCCTAAATTTCATCCAACCCTAACCTTAACCCTAAACCTAAACCTAACCCAAACCCTAACCTTAAACCAAACTCTAACCATAACGCTACTCCACCTCTTACCCTAAAACTAAGCCTTACATTAGCCCTGAATCTAAGCCCAGACCTAGTCCGATTTCTAACCGTAGCCCTAATCCTAACACTAAATAGAACACTAACTCTAATTAGAAACCTGAACCTAAACCGAAATCTTGCGCTACACCTAACCCTAAACCTAACCCTAACTCTAATCCTAAACACAACACTTGCCCTAAACCCTCACCTTAACTGGGAAACTAACCATAACCCTCACCCTAAACCCTAACAATATCCCCCAACCATAAGCCTATGGCTATCCCTAACCCCAACACTAACCTGAATCCCTAAGCCCTAACGATAACACTAACCCTAACCCAAACCCTAACCCCTAACACCAAAGCCTAACCCAAACCTTAACACTAACTCTCACCCTAACTCTAACACTAACCCTAAACCTAATCATAAACCTAACCCTAACCCTAACCCAAAACTAAGCATGACCAGAACCACAATGACTAACCGGAACCCTCACCCAAACCCTAACCCTAAACTAAAACTGGAACCCCTAACACCTTACCAGAACCATAATCCTAACCCTAACCAAACCTAACCCTAAACCTCACCCTCATCCCAACCACAACGCCCAACAAAAACCGTGACCCTAACCCTAACCGGAACACTAAACTTAACCCTAACCTAAAACCTAAAACTAACCCTAAAGCTAAACAGAACCCGTCAACTTTACCCTAACACGAAACACAACCTTAACACTAACCTGAAACCTACACCAAACCTTAGCCATAACCCTAACCCTAACCCTCACCCTCACCCTATCTTAAACTTCACCGTATCCCTAACCTAAAGCTCACCCTAACTCTAAACCTGTCCCTACCCCGAAACCTAACCCTAATCTTAACCTTGGCCCACCTCTAACCCTAAAACTAACCGTTACAATAACTCTGATCCTAACCCTCACCCTAAACCTAATCCTAATCCTAACCCTGACCGTAACCCTAACCTAACCTTAACCCTAACTTTAACCCTGCCATGAACTCAAACCTAACCCTCACCCCTCACAGTAACTCTAACCCTAACCCTAAACTGAACCCTCACCTTTAACCAAAATTTCACCCTACCCATAACCCTAAACCTACCCTAACTTCATTGCAATCCTAACAATAAGCTAAATTAAACCTAACCCTGAACCTACCTCTAAACCTAACCCCAACCCTAACCCCGACCCTAACGTGAACCCTAACCCCTAACCCTAACCCTAACTCTCACACTTAACATAAACTTCACCCAAACCTTAACCCTAAAACTAAACATAATACTAAATCTCCCCCAACTCTGACCCTGACCCTTATCCTAACCATAAACCTAACCCTAACCCTAAACTTAACCCTAACCCTGTCCCGAACTCTATCTCTAACCCTAATCCTAACCTTAAAACTTACCCTACACACTCAGCTTCAATGGAAACCTAGCACTACCCCTCACACTAACATCTAAACCTAAACCCTACCCTTAACCTAAGCCTATCTCTAACCTTAACCTAGCCTTAAACCTAACCATGACTTAACCCTAACACTTACCCTAAGCCTAAAACTAATCTTAACCCTAAACCTAATCCTAACCTTAACCCTAACCTTAACGCCTAATGCTGAGGCTAAGCTCAACTCTCACCCTTAACTTAAACTTCACCCTAACCCTAACCCTAAACCGAACCCTATCCCTAAAGCTCACCCTAAACCTGACCCTAACATTAATCCAAACACCAAAACCTAACCCTAACACTAATACTAACCCTCAACCTAACCCTAACCTGATCCTAACCTTCACTCAAACACCTAACTCTAATATTTACCCTAACCCTAGTCTTATCCTTCACCCTAAACCTAAGCCTAACCCTAAAACTAAACCTAACCCTAAACTATTCCCTCATTCTAGCCCAACCCTAAACCTAACCCTAAGCATCAATCTAACCCTGACCCTAACCGAGAAACCGTAAAACATCAGCTTAACCGTAAACCTAACACTAACCCTCACACGAACCTTAACCCTTTCCCTAAACCTAAGCCTATCCCTAATCCTAACCCTAACCCTGACCTAAACGTAACCCTTACCCTAACCCTAAACTTAACCCTAACCTCAACTGTACCCTAACCCTAACCCTTACAATTACTCTAAAGCTGACCCTAACCCTACACCCTAACTCTAACTCTAAACCTAACCCTAACCTAGCCCTACCTTGGACCGTAAAGCAAGCCTTAACCCTAACCTTCTCCCTACCCTAACCTAACCCTAAACCAAATTCTAATACTTAGCTTAATCCTAACTCTAACCTTAACCCTAACCCTTACACTAACCCTCACTATTACCTGAAAATTCACCCTAACCCGAACCCTAACTCTAACTCTAACCCTAACCATAGCACCTACCCTAAACCCTCACCTTAACTGTAAACCTAACCCTAACCCTCACCCTCCCCCTAACCTCTAACCGTATCCCCAAATCTAAACCTAACGCTATCCCTAAACTTATCCCTAACCCTAACCCAAACACAAACACTAACCCTAATCTAACACTAACCCTAAACTTAACCCTACCCTAACCATAAACCTAACCGTAACGCCCTAAACCTAACCTCTGACACTAAGTAGAATCCTCATCGTAATCCTAACGCTTTCCTTAACCCTCACCCTGAACCTAAACGTCACTCTAACCCTGAACCTAAATCTAACATTAACACTAAAAGTAACTCCTAACCCTAACCCGAACCCTAAACCTAACCTTAACACTAACCTGAACACAAAATCAAACTCTAGCCCTAACCATAATAACCCTCGCCCCATCCTAAATTTCATCCAACCCTAACCTTAACCCTAAACCTAAACCTAACCCAAACCCTAACCTTAAACCAAACTCTAACCATAACGCTACTCCACCTCTTACCCTAAAACTAAGCCTTACATTAGCCCTGAATCTAAGCCCAGACCTAGTCCGATTTCTAACCGTAGCCCTAATCCTAGCACTAAATAGAACACTAACTCTAATTAGAAACCTGAACCTAAACCGAAATCTTGCGCTACACCTAACCCTAAAATTAAGCCTAACTCTAATCCTAAACACAACACTTGCCCTAAACCCTCACCTTAACTGGGAAACTAACCATAACCCTCACCCTAAACCCTAACAATATCCCCCAACCATAAGCCTATGGCTATCCCTAACCCCAACACTAACCTGAATCCCTAAGCCCTAACGATAACACTAACCCTAACCCAAACCCTAACCCCTAACACCAAAGCCTAACCCAAACCTTAACACTAACTCTCACCCTAACTCTAACACTAACCCTAAACCTAATCATAAACCTAACCCTAACCCTAACCCAAAACAAAGCATGACCAGAACCACAATGACTAACCGGAACCCTCACCCAAACCCTAACCCTAAACTAAAACTGGAACCCCTAACACCTTACCAGAACCATAATCCTAACCCTACCCAAACCTAACCCTAAACCTCACCCTCACCCCAACCACAACGCCCAACACAAACCGTGACCCTAACTCTAACCGGAACACTAAACTTAACCCTAACCTAAAACCTAAAACTAACCCTAAAGCTAAACAGAACCCGTCAACTTTACCCTAACACGAAACACAACCTTAACACTAACCTGAAACCTAAACCAAACCTTAGCCATAACCCTAACCCTAACCCTCACCCTCACCCTATCTTAAACTTCACCGTATCCCTAACCTAAAGCTCCCCCTAACTCTAAACCTGTCCCTACCCCGAAACCTAACCCTAATCTTAACCTTGGCCCACCTGTAACCCTAAAACTAACCGTTACAATAACTCTGGTCCTAACCCTCACCCTAAACCTAATCCTAATCCTAACCCTGACCGTAATCCTAACCCTGAACGTAACCCTAACCTAACCTTAACCCTAACTTTAACCCTGCCATGAACTCAAACCTAACCCTCACCCCTCACAGTAACTCTAACCCTAACCCTAAACTGAACCCTCACCTTTAACCAAAATTTCACCCTACCCATAACCCTAAACCTACCCTAACTTCATTGCAATCCTAACAATAAGCTAAATTAAACCTAACCCTGAACCTACCTCTAAACCTAACCCCAACCCTAACCCCGACCCTATCGTGAACCCTAACCCCTAACCCTAACCCTAACTCTCACACTTAACATAAACTTCACCCTAACCCTAACCCTAAAACTAAACATAATACTAAATCTCCCCCAACTCTGACCCTGACCCTTATCCTAACCATAAACCTAACCCTAACCCTAAACTTAACCCTAACCCTGTCCCGAACTCTATCTCTAACCGTAATCCTAACCTTAAAACTTACCCTACACACTCAGCTTCAATGGAAACCTAGCACTACCCCTCACACTAACATCTAAACCTAAACCCTACCCTTAACCTAAGCCTATCTCTAACCTTAACCTAGCCTTAAACCTAACCATGACTTAACCCTAACACTTACCCTAAGCCTAAAACTAATCTTAACCCTAAAACTAATCCTAACCTTAACCCTAACCCTAACGCCTAATGCTGAGGCTAAGCTCAACCCTCACCCTTAACTTAAACTTCACCCTAACCCTAACCCTAAACCGAACCCTATCCCTAAAGCTCACCCTAAACCTGACCCTAACATTAATCCAAACACCAAAACCTAACCCTAACACTAATAGTAACCCTCAACCTAACCCTAACCTGATCCTAACCTTCACTCAAACACCTAACTCTAATATTCTAACCCTAACCTGATCCTAACCTTCACTCAAACACCTAACTCTAATATTTACCCTAACCCTAGTCTTATCCTTCACCCTAAACCTAAGCCTAACCCTAAAACTAAACCTAACCCTAAACTATTCCCTCATTCTAGCCCAAACCTAAACCTAACCCTAAGCCTCAATCTAACCCTGACCCTAACCGAGAAACCGTAAAACATCAGCTTAACCGGAAACCTAACACTAACCCTCACACGAACCCTAACCCTTTCCCTAAACCTAAGCCTATCCCTAATCCTAACCCTAACCCTGACCTAAACGTAACCCTTACCCTAACCCTAAACTTAACCCTAACCTTAACTCTACCCTAACCCTAACCCTTACAATTACTCTAAAGCTGACCCTAACCCTACACCCTAACTCTAACTCTCAACCTAACCCTAACCTAGCCCTACCTTTGACCGTAAACCAAGCCTTAACCCTAATCTTCTCCCTACCCTAACCTAACCCTAAACCAAATTCTAATACTTAGCTTAATCCTAACTCTAACCTTAACCCTAACCCTTACACTAACCCTCACTATTACCTGAAAATTCACCCTAACCCTAACCCTAACCCTAACTCTAACTCTAACCCTAACCATAGCACCTACCCTAAACCCTCACCTTAACTGTAAACCTAACCCTAACCCTCACCCTCCCCCTAACCTCTAACCGTATCCCCAAATCTAAACCTAACGCTATCCCTAAACTTATCCCTAACCCTAACCCAAACACAAACACTAACCCTAATCTAACACTAACCCTAAACTTAACCCTACCCTAACCATAAACCTAACCCTAACGCCCTAAACCTAACCTCTGACACTAAGTAGAATCCTCATCGTAATCCTAACGCTTTCCTTAACCCTCACTCTGAACCTAAACGTCACTCTAACCCTGAACCTAAATCTAACATTAACACTAAAAGTAACTCCTAACCCTAACCCGAACCCTAAACCTAACCTTAACACTAACCTGAACACAAAATCAAACTCTAGCCCTAACCATAATAACCCTCGCCCCATCCTAAATTTCATCCAACCCTAACCTTAACCCTAAACCTAAACCTAACCCAAACCCTAACCTTAAACCAAACTCTAACCATAACGCTACTCCACCTCTTACCCTAAAACTAAGCCTTACATTAGCCCTGAATCTAAGCCCAGACCTAGTCCGATTTCTAACCGTAGCCCTAATCCTAACACTAAATAGAACACTAACTCTAATTAGAAAAATGAACCTAAACCGAAATCTTACGCTACACCTAACCCTAAACATAACCCTAACTCTAATCCTAAACACAACACTTGCCCTAAACCCTCACCTTAACTGTGAAACTAACCATAACCCTCACCCTGAACCCTAACAATATCCCCCAACCATAAGCCTATGGCTATCCCTAACCCCAACACTAACCTGAATCCCTAAGCCCTAACGATAACACTAACCCTAACCCAAACCCTAACCCCTAACACCAAAGCCTAACCCAAACCTTAACACTAACTCTCACCCTAACTCTAACACTAACCCTAAACCTAATCATAAACCTAACCCTAACACTAACCCAAAACTAAGCATGACCAGAACCACAATGACTAACCGGAACCCTCACCCAAACCCTAACCCTAAACTAAAACTGGAACCCCTAACACCTTACCAGAACCATAATCCTAACCCTACCCAAACCTAACCCTAAACCTCACCCTCACCCCAACCACAACGCCCAACAAAAACCGTGACCCTAACCCTAACCGGAACACTAAACTTAAGCCTAACCTAAAACCTAAAACTAACCCTAAAGCTAAACAGAACCCGTCAACTTTACCCTAACACGAAACACAACCTTAACACTAACCTGAAACCTAAACCAAACCTTAGCCATAACCCTAACCCTAACCCTCACCCTCACCCTATCTTAAACTTCACCGTATCCCTAACCTAAAGCTCACCCTAACTCTAAACCTGTCCCTACCCCGAAACCTAACCCTAATCTTAAGCTTGGCCCACCTGTAACCCTAAAACTAACCGTTACAATAACTCTGGTCCTAACCCTCACCCTAAACCTAATCCTAATCCTAACCCTGACCGTAATCCTAACCCTGACCGTAACCCTAACCTAACCTTAACCCTAACTTTAACCCTGCCATGAACTCAAACCTAACCCTCACCCCTCACAGTAACTCTAACCCTAACCCTAAACTGAACCCTCACCTTTAACCAAAATTTCACCCTACCCATAACCCTAAACCTACCCTAACTTCATTGCAATCCTAACAATAAGCTAAATTAAACCTAACCCTGAACCTACCTCTAAACCTAACCCCAACCCTAACCCCGACCCTAACGTGAACCCTAACCCCTAAACCTAACCCTAACTCTCACACTTAACATAAACTTCACCCTATCTCTAACCCTAAAACTAAACATAATACTAAATCTCCCCCAACTCTAACCCTGACCCTTATCCTAACCATAAACCTAACCCTAACCCGAAACTTAACCCTAATCCTGTCCCTAACTCTATCTCTAACCGTAATCCTAACCTTAAAACTTACCCTACACACTCAGCGTCAATGGAAACCTAGCACTACTCCTCACACTAAACATCTAAACCTAAACCCTACTCTTAACCTAAGCCTATCTCTAACCTTAACCTAGCCCTAAACCTAACCATGACTTAACCCTAACACTTACCCTAAGCCTAAAACTAATCTTAACCCTAAACCTAATCCTAACCTTAACCCTAACCTTAACGCCTAATGCTGAGGCTAAGCTCAACCCTCACCCTTAACTTAAACTTCACCCTAACCCTAACCCTAAACCGAACCCTATCCCTAAAGCTCACCCTAAACCTGACCCTAACATTAATCCAAACACCAAAACCTAACCCTAACACTAATACTAACCCTCAACCTAACCCTAACCTGATCCTAACCTTCACTCAAACACCTAACTCTAATATTTACCCTAACCCTAGTCTTATCCTTCACCCTAAACCTAAGCCTAACCCTAAAACTAAAACTAACCCTAAACTATTCCCTCATTCTAGCCCAAACCTAAACCTAACCCTAAGCCTCAATCTAACCCTGACCCTAACCGAGAAACCGTAAAACATCAGCTTAACCGGAAACCTAACACTAACCCTCACACGAACCCTAACCCTTTCCCTAAACCTAAGCCTATCCCTAATCCTAACCCTAATCCTGACCTAAACGTAACCCTTACCCTAACCCTAAACTTAACCCTAACCTTAACTCTACCCTAACCCTAACCCTTACAATTACTCTAAAGCTGACCCTAACCCTACACCCTAACTCTAACTCTCAACCTAACCCTAACCTAGCCCTACCTTTGACCGTAAACCAAGCCTTAACCCTAATCTTCTCCCTACCCTAACCTAACCCTAAACCAAATTCTAATACTTAGCTTAATCCTAACTCTAACCTTAACCCTAACCCTTACACTAACCCTCACTATTACCTGAAAATTCACCCTAACCCTAACCCTAACCCTAACCATAGCACCTACCCTAAACCCTCACCTTAACTGTAAACCTAACCCTAACCCTCACCCTCCCCCTAACCTCTAACCGTATCCCCAAATCTAAACCTAACGCTATCCCTAAACTTATCCCTAACCCTAACCCAAACACAAACACTAACCCTAATCTAACACTAACCCTAAACTTAACCCTACCCTAACCATAAACCTAACCGTAACGCCCTAAACCTAACCTCTGACACTAAGTAGAATCCTCATCGTAATCCTAACGCTTTCCTTAACCCTCACCCTGAACCTAAACGTCACTCTAACCCTGAACCTAAATCTAACATTAACACTAAAAGTAACTCCTAACCCTAACCCGAACCCTAAACCTAACCTTAACACTAACCTGAACACAAAATCAAACTCTAGCCCTAACCATAATAACCCTCGCCCCATCCTAAATTTCATCCAACCCTAACCTTAACCCTAAACCTAAACCTAACCCAAACCCTAACCTTAAACCAAACTCTAACCATAACGCTACTCCACCTCTTACCCTAAAACTAAGCCTTACATTAGCCCTGAATCTAAGCCCAGACCTAGTCCGATTTCTAACCGTAGCCCTAATCCTAACACTAAATAGAACACTAACTCTAATTAGAAACCTGAACCTAAACCGAAATCTTGCGCTACACCTAACCCTAAACCTAAGCCTAACTCTAATCCTAAACACAACACTTGCCCTAAACCCTCACCTTAACTGGGAAACTAACCATAACCCTCACCCTAAACCCTAACAATATCCCCCAACCATAAGCCTATGGCTATCCCTAACCCCAACACTAACCTGAATCCCTAAGCCCTAACGATAACACTAACCCTAACCCAAACCCTAACCCCTAACACCAAAGCCTAACCCAAACCTTAACACTAACTCTCACCCTAACTCTAACACTAACCCTAAACCTAATCATAAACCTAACCCTAACCCTAACCCAAAACAAAGCATGACCAGAACCACAATGACTAACCGGAACCCTCACCCAAACCCTAACCCTAAACTAAAACTGGAACCCCTAACACCTTACCAGAACCATAATCCTAACCCTACCCAAACCTAACCCTAAACCTCACCCTCACCCCAACCACAACGCCCAACACAAACCGTGACCCTAACTCTAACCGGAACACTAAACTTAACCCTAACCTAAAACCTAAAACTAACCCTAAAGCTAAACAGAACCCGTCAACTTTACCCTAACACGAAACACAACCTTAACACTAACCTGAAACCTAAACCAAACCTTAGCCATAACCCTAACCCTAACCCTCACCCTCACCCTATCTTAAACTTCACCGTATCCCTAACCTAAAGCTCACCCTAACTCTAAACCTGTCCCTACCCCGAAACCTAACCCTAATCTTAACCTTGGCCCACCTGTAACCCTAAAACTAACCGTTACAATAACTCTGGTCCTAACCCTCACCCTAAACCTAATCCTAATCCTAACCCTGACCGTAATCCTAACCCTGAACGTAACCCTAACCTAACCTTAACCCTAACTTTAACCCTGCCATGAACTCAAACCTAACCCTCACCCCTCACAGTAACTCTAACCCTAACCCTAAACTGAACCCTCACCTTTAACCAAAATTTCACCCTACCCATAACCCTAAACCTACCCTAACTTCATTGCAATCCTAACAATAAGCTAAATTAAACCTAACCCTGAACCTACCTCTAAACCTAACCCCAACCCTAACCCCGACCCTAACGTGAACCCTAACCCCTAACCCTAACCCTAACTCTCACACTTAACATAAACTTCACCCTAACCCTAACCCTAAAACTAAACATAATACTAAATCTCCCCCAACTCTGACCCTGACCCTTATCCTAACCATAAACCTAACCCTAACCCTAAACTTAACCCTAACCCTGTCCCGAACTCTATCTCTAACCGTAATCCTAACCTTAAAACTTACCCTACACACTCAGCTTCAATGGAAACCTAGCACTACCCCTCACACTAACATCTAAACCTAAACCCTACCCTTAACCTAAGCCTATCTCTAACCTTAACCTAGCCTTAAACCTAACCATGACTTAACCCTAACACTTACCCTAAGCCTAAAACTAATCTTAACCCTAAAACTAATCCTAACCTTAACCCTAACCCTAACGCCTAATGCTGAGGCTAAGCTCAACCCTCACCCTTAACTTAAACTTCACCCTAACCCTAACCCTAAACCGAACCCTATCCCTAAAGCTCACCCTAAACCTGACCCTAACATTAATCCAAACACCAAAACCTAACCCTAACACTAATACTAACCCTCAACCTAACCCTAACCTGATCCTAACCTTCACTCAAACACCTAACTCTAATATTTACCCTAACCCTAGTCTTATCCTTCACCCTAAACCTAAGCCTAACCCTAAAACTAAACCTAACCCTAAACTATTCCCTCATTCTAGCCCAAACCTAAACCTAACCCTAAGCCTCAATCTAACCCTGACCCTAACCGAGAAACCGTAAAACATCAGCTTAACCGGAAACCTAACATTAACCCTCACACGAACCCTAACCCTTTCCCTAAACCTAAGCCTATCCCTAATCCTAACCCTAATCCTGACCTAAACGTAACCCTTACCCTAACCCTAAACTTAACCCTAACCTTAACTCTACCCTAACCCTAACCCTTACAATTACTCTAAAGCTGACCCTAACCCTACACCCTAACTCTAACTCTCAACCTAACCCTAACCTAGCCCTACCTTTGACCGTAAACCAAGCCTTAACCCTAATCTTCTCCCTACCCTAACCTAACCCTAAACCAAATTCTAATACTTAGCTTAATCCTAACTCTAACCTTAACCCTAACCCTTACACTAACCCTCACTATTACCTGAAAATTCACCCTAACCCTAACCCTAACCCTAACTCTAACTCTAACCCTAACCATAGCACCTACCCTAAACCCTCACCTTAACTGTAAACCTAACCCTAACCCTCACCCTCCCCCTAACCTCTAACCGTATCCCCAAATCTAAACCTAACGCTATCCCTAAACTTATCCCTAACCCTAACCCAAACACAAACACTAACCCTAATCTAACACTAACCCTAAACTTAACCCTACCCTAACCATAAACCTAACCCTAACGCCCTAAACCTAACCTCTGACACTAAGTAGAATCCTCATCGTAATCCTAACGCTTTCCTTAACCCTCACCCTGAACCTAAACGTCACTCTAACCCTGAACCTAAATCTAACATTAACACTAAAAGTAACTCCTAACCCTAACCCGAACCCTAAACCTAACCTTAACACTAACCTGAACACAAAATCAAACTCTAGCCCTAACCATAATAACCCTCGCCCCATCCTGAATTTCATCCAACCCTAACCTTAACCCTAAACCTAAACCTAACCCAAACCCTAACCTTAAACCAAACTCTAACCATAACGCTACTCCACCTCTTACCCTAAAACTAAGCCTTACATTAGCCCTGAATCTAAGCCCAGACCTAGTCCGATTTCTAACCGTAGCCCTAATCCTAACACTAAATAGAACACTAACTCTAATTAAAAAAATGAACCTAAACCGAAATCTTACGCTACACCTAACCCTAAACATAACCCTAACTCTAATCCTAAACACAACACTTGCCCTAAACCCTCACCTTAACTGTGAAACTAACCATAACCCTCACCCTAAACCCTAACAATATCCCCCAACCATAAGCCTATGGCTATCCCTAACCCCAACACTAACCTGAATCCCTAAGCCCTAACGATAACACTAACCCTAACCCAAACCCTAACCCCTAACACCAAAGCCTAACCCAAACCTTAACACTAACTCTCACCCTAACTCTAACACTAACCCTAAACCTAATCATAAACCTAACCCTAACCCTAACCCAAAACTAAGCATGACCAGAACCACAATGACTAACCGGAACCCTCACCCAAACCCTAACCCTAAACTAAAACTGGAACCCCTAACACCTTACCAGAACCATAATCCTAACCCTACCCAAACCTAACCCTAAACCTCACCCTCACCCCAACCACAACGCCCAACAAAAACCGTGACCCTAACCCTAACCGGAACACTAAACTTAAGCCTAACCTAAAACCTAAAACTAACCCTAAAGCTAAACAGAACCCGTCAACTTTACCCTAACACGAAACACAACCTTAACACTAACCTGAAACCTAAACCAAACCTTAGCCATAACCCTAACCCTAACCCTCACCCTCACCCTATCTTAAACTTCACCGTATCCCTAACCTAAAGCTCACCCTAACTCTAAACCTGTCCCTACCCCGAAACCTAACCCTAATCTTAACCTTGGCCCACCTGTAACCCTAAAACTAACCGTTACAATAACTCTGGTCCTAACCCTCACCCTAAACCTAATCCTAATCCTAACCCTGACCGTAATCCTAACCCTGACCGTAACCCTAACCTAACCTTAACCCTAACTTTAACCCTGCCATGAACTCAAACCTAACCCTCACCCCTCACAGTAACTCTAACCCTAACCCTAAACTGAACCCTCACCTTTAACCAAAATTTCACCCTACCCATAACCCTAAACCTACCCTAACTTCATTGCAATCCTAACAATAAGCTAAATTAAACCTAACCCTGAACCTACCTCTAAACCTAACCCCAACCCTAACCCCGACCCTAACGTGAACCCTAACCCCTAACCCTAACCCTAACTCTCACACTTAACATAAACTTCACCCTATCTCTAACCCTAAAACTAAACATAATACTAAATCTCCCCCAACTCTAACCCTGACCCTTATCCTAACCATAAACCTAACCCTAACCCGAAACTTAACCCTAATCCTGTCCCTAACTCTATCTCTAACCGTAATCCTAACCTTAAAACTTACCCTACACACTCAGCGTCAATGGAAACCTAGCACTACTCCTCACACTAAACATCTAAACCTAAACCCTACCCTTAACCTAAGCCTATCTCTAACCTTAACCTAGCCCTAAACCTAACCATGACTTAACCCTAACACTTACCCTAAGCCTAAAACTAATCTTAACCCTAAACCTAATCCTAACCTTAACCCTAACCTTAACGCCTAATGCTGAGGCTAAGCTCAACCCTCACCCTTAACTTAAACTTCACCCTAACCCTAACCCTAAACCGAACCCTATCCCTAAAGCTCACCCTAAACCTGACCCTAACATTAATCCAAACACCAAAACCTAACCCTAACACTAATACTAACCCTCAACCTAACCCTAACCTGATCCTAACCTTCACTCAAACACCTAACTCTAATATTTACCCTAACCCTAGTCTTATCCTTCACCCTAAACCTAAGCCTAACCCTAAAACTAAAACTAACCCTAAACTATTCCCTCATTCTAGCCCAAACCTAAACCTAACCCTAAGCCTCAATCTAACCCTGACCCTAACCGAGAAACCGTAAAACATCAGCTTAACCGGAAACCTAACACTAACCCTCACACGAACCCTAACCCTTTCCCTAAACCTAAGCCTATCCCTAATCCTAACCCTAATCCTGACCTAAACGTAACCCTTACCCTAACCCTAAACTTAACCCTAACCTTAACTCTACCCTAACCCTAACCCTTACAATTACTCTAAAGCTGACCCTAACCCTACACCCTAACTCTAAATCTCAACCTAACCCTAACCTAGCCCTACCTTTGACCGTAAACCAAGCCTTAACCCTAATCTTCTCCCTACCCTAACCTAACCCTAAACCAAATTCTAATACTTAGCTTAATCCTAACTCTAACCTTAACCCTAACCCTTACACTAACCCTCACTATTACCTGAAAATTCACCCTAACCCTAACCCTAACCCTAACTCTAACTCTAACCCTAACCATAGCACCTACCCTAAACCCTCACCTTAACTGTAAACCTAACCCTAACCCTCACCCTCCCCCTAACCTCTAACCGTATCCCCAAATCTAAACCTAACGCTATCCCTAAACTTATCCCGAACCCTAACCCAAACACAAACACTAACCCTAATCTAACACTAACCCTAAACTTAACCCTACCCTAACCATAAACCTAACCCTAACGCCCTAAACCTAACCTCTGACACTAAGTAGAATCCTCATCGTAATCCTAACGCTTTCCTTAACCCTCACCCTGAACCTAAACGTCACTCTAACCCTGAACCTAAATCTAACATTAACACTAAAAGTAACTCCTAACCCTAACCCGAACCCTAAACCTAACCTTAACACTAACCTGAACACAAAATCAAACTCTAGCCCTAACCATAATAACCCTCGCCCCATCCTAAATTTCATCCAACCCTAACCTTAACCCTAAACCTAAACCTAACCCAAACCCTAACCTTAAACCAAACTCTAACCATAACGCTACTCCACCTCTTACCCTAAAACTAAGCCTTACATTAGCCCTGAATCTAAGCCCAGACCTAGTCCGATTTCTAACCGTAGCCCTAATCCTAACACTAAATAGAACACTAACTCTAATTAGAAAAATGAACCTAAACCGAAATCTTACGCTACACCTAACCCTAAACCTAACCTTAACTCTAATCCTAAACACAACACTTGCCCTAAACCCTCACCTTAACTGTGAAACTAACCATAACCCTCACCCTAAACCCTAACAATATCCCCCAACCATAAGCCTATGGCTATCCCTAACCCCAACACTAACCTGAATCCCTAAGCCCTAACGATAACACTAACCCTAACCCAAACCCTAACCCCTAACACCAAAGCCTAACCCAAACCTTAACACTAACTCTCACCCTAACTCTAACACTAACCCTAAACCTAATCATAAACCTAACCCTAACACTAACCCAAAACTAAGCATGACCAGAACCACAATGACTAACCGGAACCCTCACCCAAACCCTAACCCTAAACTAAAACTGGAACCCCTAACACCTTACCAGAACCATAATCCTAACCCTACCCAAACCTAACCCTAAACCTCACCCTCACCCCAACCACAACGCCCAACACAAACCGTGACCCTAACCCTAACCGGAACACTAAACTTAACCCTAACCTAAAACCTAAAACTAACCCTAAAGCTAAACAGAACCCGTCAACTTTACCCTAACACGAAACACAACCTTAACACTAACCTGAAACCTAAACCAAACCTTAGCCATAACCCTAACCCTAACCCTCACCCTCACCCTATCTTAAACTTCACCGTATCCCTAACCTAAAGCTCACCCTAACTCTAAACCTGTCCCTACCCCGAAACCTAACCCTAATCTTAACCTTGGCCCACCTGTAACCCTAAAACTAACCGTTACAATAACTCTGGTCCTAACCCTCACCCTAAACCTAATCCTAATCCTAACCCTGACCGTAATCCTAACCCTGACCGTAACCCTAACCTAACCTTAACCCTAACTTTAACCCTGCCATGAACTCAAACCTAACCCTCACCCCTCACAGTAACTCTAACCCTAACCCTAAACTGAACCCTCACCTTTAACCAAAATTTCACCCTACCCATAACCCTAAACCTACCCTAACTTCATTGCAATCCTAACAATAAGCTAAATTAAACCTAACCCTGAACCTACCTCTAAACCTAACCCCAACCCTAACCCCGACCCTAACGTGAACCCTAACCCCTAACCCTAACCCTAACTCTCACACTTAACATAAACTTCACCCTAACCCTAACCCTAAAACTAAACATAATACTAAATCTCCCCCAACTCTGACCCTGACCCTTATCCTAACCATAAACCTAACCCTAACCCTAAACTTAACCCTAACCCTGTCCCGAACTCTATCTCTAACCCTAATCCTAACCTTAAAACTTACCCTACACACTCAGCTTCAATGGAAACCTAGCACTACCCCTCACACTAACATCTAAACCTAAACCCTACCCTTAACCTAAGCCTATCTCTAACCTTAACCTAGCCTTAAACCTAACCATGACTTAACCCTAACACTTACCCTAAGCCTAAAACTAATCTTAACCCTAAACCTAATCCTAACCTTAACCCTAACCCTAACGCCTAATGCTGAGGCTAAGCTCAACCCTCACCCTTAACTTAAACTTCACCCTAACCCTAACCCTAAACCGAACCCTATCCCTAAATCTCACCCTAAACCTGACGCTAACATTAATCCAAACACCAAAACCTAACCCTAACACTAATAGTAACCCTCAACCTAACCCTAACATGATCCTAACCTTCACTCAAACACCTAACTCTAATATTTACCCTAACCCTAGTCTTATCCTTCACCCTAAACCTAAGCCTAACCCTAAAACTAAACCTAACCCTAAACTATTCCCTCATTCTAGCCCAAACCTAAACCTAACCCTAAGCCTCAATCTAACCCTGACCCTAACCGAGAAACCGTAAAACATCAGCTTAACCGGAAACCTAACACTAACCCTCACACGAACCCTAACCCTTTCCCTAAACCTAAGCCTATCCCTAATCCTAACCCTAACCCTGACCTAAACGTAACCCTTGCCCTAACTCTAAACTTAACCCTAACCTTAACTCTACCCTAACCCTTACAATTACTCTAAAGCTGACCCTAACCCTACACCCTAACTCTAACTCGAAACCTAACCCTAACCTAGCCCTACCTTTGACCGTAAACCAAGCCTTAACCCTAATCTTCTCCCTACCCTAACCTAACCCTAAACCAAATTCTAATACTTAGCTTAATCCTAACTCTAACCTTAACCCTAACCCTTACACTAACCCTCACTATTACCTGAAAATTCACCCTAACCCTAACCCTAACTCTAACTCTAACCCTAACCATAGCACCTACCCTAAACCCTCACCTTAACTGTAAACCTAACCCTAACCCTCACCCTCCCCGTAACCTCTAACCGTATCCCCAAATCTAAACCTAACGCTATCCCTAAACTTATCCCTAACCCTAACCCAAACACAATCACTAACCCTAATCTAACACTAATACTATCTCTCTATGTACCCTAACCATAAACCTAACCCTAACGCCCTAAACCTAACCTCTGACACTAAGTAGAATCCTCACCGTAATCCTAACGCTTTCCTTAACCCTCACCCTGAACCTAAACGTCACTCTAACCCTGAACCTCAATCTAACATTAACACTAAAAGTAACTCCGAACCCTAACCCGAACCCTAAACCTAACCTTAACACTAACCTGAACACAAAATCAAACTCTAGCCCTAACCATAATAACCCTCGCCCCATCCTAAATTTCATCCAACCCTAACCTTAACCCTAAACCTAAGCCTAACCCAAACCCTAACCTTAAACCAAACTCTAACCATAACGCTACTCCACCTCTTACCCTAAAACTAAGCCTTACATTAGCCCTGAATCTAAGCCCAGACCTAGTCCGATTTCTAACCGTAGCCCTAATCCTAACACTAAATAGAACACTAACTCTAATTAGAAACCTGAACCTAAACCGAAATCTTACGCTACACCTAACCCTAAACCTAACCCTAACTCTAATCCTAAACATAACACTTGCCCTAAACCCTCACCTTAACTGTGAAACTAACCATAACCCTCACCCTAAACCCTAACAATATCCCCCAACCATAAGCCTATGGCTATCCCTAACCCCAACACTAACCTGAATCCCTAAGCCCTAACGATAACACTAACCCTAGCCCAAACCCTAACCCCTAACACCAAAGCCTAACCCAAACCTTAACACTAACTCTCACCCTAACTCTAACACTAACCCTAAACCTAATCATAAACCTAACCCTAACCCTAACCCAAAACTAAGCATGACCAGAACCACAATGACTAACCGGAACCCTCACCCAAACCCTAACCCGAAACTAAAACTGGAACCCCTAACACCTTACCAGAACCATAATCCTAACCCTACCCAAACCTAACCCTAAACCTCACCCTCACCCCAACCACAACGCCCAACACAAACCGTGACCCTAACCCTAACCGGAACACTAAACTTAACCCTAACCTAAAACCTAAAACTAACCCTAAAGCTAAACAGAACCCGTCAACTTTACCCTAACACGAAACACAACCTTAACACTAACCTGAAACCTAAACCAAACCTTAGCCATAACCCTAACCCTAACCCTCACCCTCACCTTATCTTAAACTTCACCGTATCCCTAACCTAAAGCTCACCCTAACTCTAAACCTGTCCCTACCCCGAAACCTAACCCTAATCTTAACCTTGGCCCACCTGTAACCCTAAAACTAACCGTTACAATAACTCTGGTCCTAGCCCTCACGCTAAACCTAATCCTAATCCTAACCCTGACAGTAATCCTAACCCTGACCGTAACCCTAACCTAACCTTAACCCTAACTTTAACCCTGCCATGAACTCAAACCTAACCCTCACCCCTCACAGTAACTCTAACCCTAACCCTAAACTGAACCCTCACCTTTAACCAAAATTTCACCCTACCCATAACCCTAAACCTACCCTAACTTCATGGCAATCCTAACCTGAACCTAAATTAAACCTAACCCTGAACCTAACTCTAAACCTAACCCCAAACCTAACCCTGACCCTAAAGTGAACCCTAACCCCAACCCTAACCCTAACTCTCACACTTAACATAAACTTCACCCTAACCCTAACCCTAAAACTAAAAATAATACTAAATCTCCCCCAACTCTGACCCTGACCCTAATCCTAACCATAAACCTAACCCATAACCCTAAACTTAACCCTAACCCTGTCCCGAACTCTATCTCTAACCCTAATCCTAACCTTAAAACTTACCCTACACACTCAGCTTCAATGGAAACCTAGCACTAACCCTCACACTAACATCTAAACCTAAACCCTACCCTTAACCTAAGCCTATCTCTAACCTTAACCTAGCCCTAAACCTAACCATGACTTAACCCTAACACTTACCCTAAGCCTAAAACTAATCTTAAACCTAAACCTAATCCTAACCTTAACCCTAACCCTAACGCCTAATGCTGAGGCTAAGCTCAACCCTCACCCTTAACTTAAACTTCACCCTAACACCTAACCCTAAACCGAACCCTAACCCTAAAGCTCACCCTAAACCTGACCCTAACATTAATCCAAACACCAAAACCTAACCCTAACACTAATACTAACCCTCAACCGCACCCTAACCTGATCCTAACCTTCACTCAAACACCTAACTCTAATATTTACCCTAACCCTAGTCTTATCCTTCTCCCTAAACCTAAGCCTAACCCTAAAACTAATCCTAACCCTAAACTATTCCCTCATTCTAGCCCAAACCTAAACCTAACCCTAAGCCTCAATCTAACCCTGACCCTAACCGAGAAACCGTAAAACATCAGCTTAACCGGAAACCTAACACTAACCCTCACACGAACCCTAACCCTTTCCCTAAACCTAAGCCTATCCCTATTCCTAACCCTAACCCTGACCTAAACGTAACCCTTACCCTAACCCTAAACTTAACCCTAACCTTAACTCTACCCTAACCCTAACCCTTACAATTACTCTAAAGCTGACCCTAACCCTACACCCTAACTCTAACTCGAAACCTAACCCTAACCTAGCCCTACCTTTGACCGTAAACCAAGCCTTAACCCTAACCTTCTCCCTACCCTAACCTAACCCTAAACCAAATTCTAACACTAATCTTAATCCTAACTCTAACCTTAACCCTAACCCTTACACTAACCCTCACTATTACCTGAAAATTCACCCTAACCCTAACCCTAACCCTAACTCTAACTCTAACCCTAACCATAGCACTTACCCTAAACCCTCACCTTCACTGTAAACCTAACCCTAACCCTAACCCTCACCCTAACCTCTAACTGTATCCCCAAATCGAAACCTAACGCTATCCCTAAACTTATCCCTAACCCTAACCCAAACAAAAACACTAACCCTAATCTAACACTAACCCTAAACTTAACCCTACCCTAACCATAAGCCTAACCCTAACGCCCTAAACCTAACCTCTAACACTAAGTATAATCCTCACCGTAATCCTAACCCTTTTCTTAACCCTCACCCTGAACCTGAACGTCACTCTAACCCTGATCCTAAATCTAACATTAACAGTAAAAGTAACTCCTAACCCTATCCCGAACCCTAAACCTAACCTTAAAACTATCCTGAACACAGAATCAAACTCTAGGCCTAACCATAATAACCCTCGCCCCATCCTAAATTTCATCCAACCCTAACCTTAACCCTAAACCTAAACCTAACCCAAACCCTAACCTTAAACCAAACCCTAACCATAACGCTACTCCACCTCTAACCCTAAAACTAAGCCTTACATTAGCCCTGAATCTAACCCCAGACCTAGACCGAATTCTAACCGTAGACCTAATCCTAACACTAACCCAAACTCTATCCTTGATCCGAAATAGAACACTAAGTCTAATTCGAAACCTGAACCGAAACCGAAATCTTACGCTACACCTAACCCTAAACCTAACCCTAACTCTAATCCTAAACATAACACTTACCCTAAACCCTCACCTTAACTGTGAAACTAACCATAACCCTCACCCTAAACCCTAACAATATCCCCCAACCATAACCCTATGGCTATCCCTAACCCGAACACTAATGTGAATCCCTAAGCCCTAACGAGAACACTAACCCTAACCCAAACCCTAACCCCTAACACCAAAGCCTAACCCAAACCTTAACACTAACTCTCACCCTAACTCTAACACTAACCCTAAACCTAATCATAAACCTAACCCTAACCCTAACCCAAAACTAAGCATGACCAGAACCACAATGACTAACCGGAACCCTCACCCAAACCCTAACCCGAAACTAAAACTGGAACCCCTAACACCTTACCAGAACCATAATCCTAACCCTACCCAAACCTAACCCTGAACCTAACCCTCAGCGCAACCACAACTCCTAACACAAACCGTGACCCTAAACCAAACCGTAACACTGAACTTAACCCTAACCTAAAACATAAAACTAACCCTAAAGCTAAACAGAACCCGTCAACTTTACCCTAACACGAAACACAACCTTAACACTAACCTGAAAACTAAACCAAACCTTAGCCATAACCCGAACCCTAACCCTCACCCTCACCCTATCTTAAACTTCCCCGTATCCCTAACCTAAAGCTCACCCTAACTCTAAACCTGTCCCTACCCCGAAACCTAACCCTAATCTTAACCTTGGCCCACCTGTAACCCTAAAACTAACCGTTACAATAACTCTGATCCTAAGCCTCACCCTAAACCTAATCCTAATCCTAAAACTGACCGTAATCCTAACCCTGACCGTGACCCTAACCTAACCTTAACCCTAACTTTAACCCTGCCCTAAACTCAAACTTAACCCTCACCCCTAACAATAACTCTAACCCTAAACCTAAACTGAACCCTCACCTTTAACCAAAATTTCACCCTACCCATAACCCTAAAACTACCCTAACTTCATGGCAATCCTAGCCTTAACCTAAATTAAACCTAACCCTGAACCTACCTCTAACCCTAACCCTAAACCTAACCCCAACCCTAACCCTGAACCTAACGTGAACCCTAACCCCTAACCCTAACTCTCACACTTAACATAAACTTCACCCTAACCCTAACCCTAAAACTAAAAATAATACTAAATCTCCCCCAACTCTGACCCTGACCCTAATCCTAACCATAAACCTAACCCTAACACTAAACTTAACCCTAACCCTGTCCCTAATTCTATCTCTAACCCTAATCCTTACCTTAAAACTTACCCTACACACTCAGCTTCAATGGAAACCTAGCACTAACCCTCACACTAACATCTAAACCTAAACCCTACCCTTAACCTAAGCCTATCTCTAACCTTAACCTAGCCCTAAACCTAACCATGACTTAACCCTAACACTTACCCTAAGCCTAAAACTAATCTTAACCCTAAACCTAATCCTAACCTTAACCCTAACCCTAACGCCTAATGCTGAGGCTAAGCTCAACCCTCACCCTTAACTTAAACTTCACCCTAACACCTGACCCTAAACCGAACCCTAACCCTAAAGCTCACCCTAAACCTGACCCTAGCATTAATCCAAACACCAAAACCTAACCCTAACACTAATACTAACCCTCAACCTAACCCTAACCTGATCCTAACCTTCACTCAAACACCTAACTCGAATATTTACCCTAACCCTAATCTTATCCTTCACCCTAAACCTAAACCTAACCCTAAAACTAAACCTAACCCTAAACAATTCCCTCACTCTAGCCAAAACCTAAACCTAACCCTAAGCCTCAATCTAACCCTGACCCTAACCGAGAAACCGTAAAACATCAGCTTAACCGGAAACCTAACACTAACCCTCACACGAACCCTAACCCTTTCCCTAAACCTAAGCCTATCCCTAATCCTAACCCTAAGCCTGACCTAAACGTAACACTTACCCTAACCCTAAACTTAACCCTAACCTTAACTCTACCCTAACCCTAACCCCTACAATAACTCTAAAGCTGACCCTAACCCTACACCCTAACTAACTCGAAACCTAACCCTAACCTAGCCCTGCCTTTGACCGTAAACCAAGCCTTAACCCTAACCTTCTCCCTACCCTAACCTAACCCTAAACCAAATTCTAATACTAAGCTTAATCCTAACTCTAACCTTAACCCTAACCCTTACACTAACCCTCACTATTACCTGAAAATTGACCCTAACCCTAACCCTAACTCTAACTCTAACCCTAACCATAGCACCTACCCTAAACCCTCACCTTAACTGTAAACCTAACCCTAACCCTCACCCTAACCTCTAACCGTATCCCCAAATCTAAACCTAACGCTATTCCTAAACTTATCCCTAACCCTAACCCAAACACAAACACTAAACCTAATCTAACACTAACCCTAAACTTAACCCTACCCTAACCATGAACCTAACCCTAACGCCCTAAACCGAACCTCTAACACTAAGTATAATCCTCACCGTAATCCTAACCCTTTTCTTAACCCTCACCCTGAACCTAAACGTCACTCTAACCCTGAACCTAAATCTAACATTAACACTAAAAGTAACTCCTAACCCTAACCCGAACCCTAAACCTAACCTTAACACTAACCTGAACACAAAATCAAACTCTTGCCCTAACCATAATAACCCTCGCCCCATTCTAAATTTCATCCAACCCTAACCTTAACCCTAAACCTAAACCTAACCCAAACCCTAACCTTAAACCAAACTCTAACCATAACGCTACTCCACCTCTAACCCTAAAACTAAGCCTTACATTAGCCCTGAATCTAATCCCAGACCTAGTCCGAATTCTAACCGTAGACGTAATCCTAACACTAATCCAAACTCTAACCTTGATCCTAAATAGAACACTAACTCTAATTCGAAACCTGAACCTAAACCGAAATCTTACGCTACACCTAACCATAAACCTAACCCTAACTCTAATCCTAAACATAACACTTACCCTAAACCCTCACCTTAACTGTGAAACTAATCATAACCCTCACCCTAAACCCTAACAATATCCCCCAACCATAACCCTATGGCTATCCCTAACCCGAACACTAACCTGAATCCCTAAGCCCTAACGAGAACACTAACCCTAACCCAAACCCTAACCCCTAACACCAAAGCCTAACCCAAACCTTAACCCTAACTCTCACCCTAACTCTAACACTAACCCTAAACCTAATCATAAACCTAACCCAAAACTAAGCATGACCAGAACCACAATGACTAACCGGAACCCTCACCCAAACCCTAACCCGAAACTAAAACTGTAACCCCTAACACCTTACCATAACCATAATCCTAACCCTACCCAAACCTAACCCTAAACCTCACCCTCACCCCAACCACAACACCTAACACAAGCCGTGACCCTAACCCTAACCGGAACACTAAACTTAACCCTAACCTAAAACCTAAAACTAACCCTAAAGCTAAACAGAACCCGTCAACTTTACCCTAACACGAAACACAACCTTAACACTAACCTGAAACCTAAATCAAACCTCAGCCATAACCCTAACCCTCACCCTCACCCTCACCCTATCTTAAACTTCCCCGTATCCATAACCTAAAGCTCACCCTAACTCTAAACCTGTCCCTACCCCGAAACCTAACCCTAGTCTTAACCTTAGCCCACCTGTAACCCTAAAACTAACCGTTACAATAACTCTGGTCCTAACCCTCACCCTAAACCTAATCCTAATCCTAACTCTGACTGTAATCCTAACCCTGGCCGTAACCCTAACCTAACCTTAACCCTAACTTTAACCCTGCCATAAACTCAAACCTAAACCTCACCCCTAACAATAACTCTAACCCTAACCCTAAAACGAACCCTCACCTTTAACCAAAATTTCACTGTACCCATAACCCTAAACCTACCCTAACTTCATGGCAATCCTAACCTTAACCTAAATTAAACCTAACCCTGAACCTACCTCTAACTCTAATCCTAAACCTAACCCCAACCCTAACCCTGACCCTAACGTGAACCCTAACCCCTATCCCTAACCCTAACTCTCACACTGAACATAAACTTCACCCTAACCCTAAACCTAAAACTAAAAATAATACTAAATCTCCCCCAACTCTGACCCTGACCCTAATCCTAACCATAAACCTAACCCTAACCCTAAACGTAACCCTAACCCTGTCCCGAACTCTATCTCTAACCCTAATCCTAACCTTTAAACTTACCCTACACACTCAGCTTCAATGGAAACCTAGCACTAACCCTCACACTAACATCTAAACCTAAATCCTACCCTTAACCTAAGCCTATCTCTAACCTTAACCTAGCCTTAAACCTAACCATGACTTAACCCTAACACTTACCCTAAGCCTAAAACTAATCTTAACCCTAAACCTAATCCTAACCTTAACCCTAACCCTAATGCCTAATGCTGAGGCTAAGCTCAACCCTCACCCTTAACTTCAACTTCACCCTAACACCTAACACTAAACCGAACCCTATCCCTAAAGCTCACCCTAAACCTGACCCTAACATTAATCCAAACACCAAAACCTAACCCTAACACTCATACTAATCCTCAACCTAACCCTAACCTGATCCTAAGCTTCACTCAAACACCTAACTCGAATATTTACCCTAACCCTAATCTTATCCTTCACCCTAAACCTAAGCCTAACCCTAAAACTAAACCTAACCCTAAACAATTCCCTCACTCTAGCCAAAACCTAAACCTAACCCTAAGCCTCAATCTAACCCTGACCCTAACCGAGAAACCGTAAAACATCAGCTTAACCGGAAACCTAACACTAACCCTCACACGAACCCTAACCCTTTCCCTAAACCTAAGCCTATCCCTAATCCTAACCCTAAGCCTGACCTAAACGTAACCCTTACCCTAACCCTAAACTTAACCCTAACCTTAACTCTACCCTAACCCTAACCCTTACAATTACTCTAAAGCTGACCCTAACCCTACACCCTAACTCTAACTCGAAACCTAACCCTAACCTAGCCCTACCTTTGACCGTAAACCAAGCCTTAAACCTAACCTTATCCCTACACTAACCTAACCCTAAACCAAATTCCAATACTAAGCTTAATCCTAACTCTAACCTTAACCCTAACCCTTACACTAACCCTCACTATTACCTGAAAATTCACCCTAACCCTAAACCTAACCCTAACTCTAACTCTAACCCTAACCATAGCACCTACCCTAAACCCTCACCTTAACTGTAAACCTAACCCTAACCCTCACCCTCACCCTAACCTCTAACCGTATCCCCAAATCTAAACCTAACGCTATTCCTAAACTTATCCCTAACCCTAACCCAAACACAAACACTAACCCTAATCTAACACTAACCCTAAACTTAACCCTACCCTAACCATAAACCTAACCCTAACGCCCTAAACCGAACCTCTAACACTAAGTATAATCCTCACCGTAATCCTAACCCTTTTCTTAACCCTCACCCTGAACCTAAACGTCACTCTAACCCTGAACCTCAATCTAACATTAACACTAAAAGTAACTCCTAACCCTAACCCGAACCCCAAACCTAACCTGAACACTAACCTGAACACAAAATCAAACTCTAGCCCTAACCATAATAACCCTCGCCCCATCCTAAATTTCATCCAACCCTAACCTTAACCCTAAACCTAAACCTAACCCAAACCCTAACCTTAAACCAAACTCTAACCATAACGCTACTCCACCTCTAACCCTAAAACTAAGCCTTACATTAGCCCTGAATCTAACCCCAGACCTAGTCCGAATTCTAACCGTAGACCTAATCCTAACACTAACCCAAACTCTAACCTTGATCCTAAATAGAACACTAAGTCTAATTCGAAACCTGAACCTAAACCGAAATCTTACGCTACACCTAACCCTAAACCTAACCCTAACTCTAATCCTAAACATAACACTTACCCTAAACCCTCACCTTAACTGTGAAACTAACCATAACCCTCACTCTAAACCCTAACAATATCCCCCAACCATAAGCCTATGGCTATCCCTAACCCCAACACTAACCTGAATCCCTAAGCCCTAACGAGAACACTAACCCTAACCCAAACCCTAACCCCTAACACCAAAGCCTAACCCAAACCTTAACACTAACTCTCACCCTAACTCTAACACTAACCCTAAACCTAATCATAAACCTAACCCTAACCCTAACCCAAAACTAAGCATGACCAGAACCACAATGACTAACCGGAACCCTCACCCAAACCCTAACCCGAAACTAAAACTGGAACCCCTAACACCTTACCAGAACCATAATCCTAACCCTACCCAAACCTAACCCTGAACCTAACCCTCAGCGCAACCACAACTCCTAACACAAACCGTGACCCTAAACCAAACCGTAACACTGAACTTAACCCTAACCTAAAACATAAAACTAACCCTAAAGCTAAACAGAACCCGTCAACTTTACCCTAACACGAAACACAACCTTAACACTAACCTGAAAACTAAACCAAACCTTAGCCATAACCCGAACCCTAACCCTCACCCTCACCCTATCTTAAACTTCCCCGTATCCCTAACCTAAAGCTCACCCTAACTCTAAACCTGTCCCTACCCCGAAACCTAACCCTAATCTTAACCTTGGCCCACCTGTAACCCTAAAACTAACCGTTACAATAACTCTGATCCTAAGCCTCACCCTAAACCTAATCCTAATCCTAAAACTGACCGTAATCCTAACCCTGACCGTGACCCTAACCTAACCTTAACCCTAACTTTAACCCTGCCCTAAACTCAAACTTAACCCTCACCCCTAACAATAACTCTAACCCTAAACCTAAACTGAACCCTCACCTTTAACCAAAATTTCACCCTACCCATAACCCTAAAACTACCCTAACTTCATGGCAATCCTAGCCTTAACCTAAATTAAACCTAACCCTGAACCTACCTCTAACCCTAACCCTAAACCTAACCCCAACCCTAACCCTGAACCTAACGTGAACCCTAACCCCTAACCCTAACTCTCACACTTAACATAAACTTCACCCTAACCCTAACCCTAAAACTAAAAATAATACTAAATCTCCCCCAACTCTGACCCTGACCCTAATCCTAACCATAAACCTAACCCTAACACTAAACTTAACCCTAACCCTGTCCCTAATTCTATCTCTAACCCTAATCCTTACCTTAAAACTTACCCTACACACTCAGCTTCAATGGAAACCTAGCACTAACCCTCACACTAACATCTAAACCTAAACCCTACCCTTAACCTAAGCCTATCTCTAACCTTAACCTAGCCCTAAACCTAACCATGACTTAACCCTAACACTTACCCTAAGCCTAAAACTAATCTTAACCCTAAACCTAATCCTAACCTTAACCCTAACCCTAACGCCTAATGCTGAGGCTAAGCTCAACCCTCACCCTTAACTTAAACTTCACCCTAACACCTGACCCTAAACCGAACCCTAACCCTAAAGCTCACCCTAAACCTGACCCTAGCATTAATCCAAACACCAAAACCTAACCCTAACACTAATACTAACCCTCAACCTAACCCTAACCTGATCCTAACCTTCACTCAAACACCTAACTCGAATATTTACCCTAACCCTAATCTTATCCTTCACCCTAAACCTAAACCTAACCCTAAAACTAAACCTAACCCTAAACAATTCCCTCACTCTAGCCAAAACCTAAACCTAACCCTAAGCCTCAATCTAACCCTGACCCTAACCGAGAAACCGTAAAACATCAGCTTAACCGGAAACCTAACACTAACCCTCACACGAACCCTAACCCTTTCCCTAAACCTAAGCCTATCCCTAATCCTAACCCTAAGCCTGACCTAAACGTAACACTTACCCTAACCCTAAACTTAACCCTAACCTTAACTCTACCCTAACCCTAACCCCTACAATAACTCTAAAGCTGACCCTAACCCTACACCCTAACTAACTCGAAACCTAACCCTAACCTAGCCCTGCCTTTGACCGTAAACCAAGCCTTAACCCTAACCTTCTCCCTACCCTAACCTAACCCTAAACCAAATTCTAATACTAAGCTTAATCCTAACTCTAACCTTAACCCTAACCCTTACACTAACCCTCACTATTACCTGAAAATTGACCCTAACCCTAACCCTAACTCTAACTCTAACCCTAACCATAGCACCTACCCTAAACCCTCACCTTAACTGTAAACCTAACCCTAACCCTCACCCTAACCTCTAACCGTATCCCCAAATCTAAACCTAACGCTATTCCTAAACTTATCCCTAACCCTAACCCAAACACAAACACTAAACCTAATCTAACACTAACCCTAAACTTAACCCTACCCTAACCATGAACCTAACCCTAACGCCCTAAACCGAACCTCTAACACTAAGTATAATCCTCACCGTAATCCTAACCCTTTTCTTAACCCTCACCCTGAACCTAAACGTCACTCTAACCCTGAACCTAAATCTAACATTAACACTAAAAGTAACTCCTAACCCTAACCCGAACCCTAAACCTAACCTTAACACTAACCTGAACACAAAATCAAACTCTTGCCCTAACCATAATAACCCTCGCCCCATTCTAAATTTCATCCAACCCTAACCTTAACCCTAAACCTAAACCTAACCCAAACCCTAACCTTAAACCAAACTCTAACCATAACGCTACTCCACCTCTAACCCTAAAACTAAGCCTTACATTAGCCCTGAATCTAATCCCAGACCTAGTCCGAATTCTAACCGTAGACGTAATCCTAACACTAATCCAAACTCTAACCTTGATCCTAAATAGAACACTAACTCTAATTCGAAACCTGAACCTAAACCGAAATCTTACGCTACACCTAACCATAAACCTAACCCTAACTCTAATCCTAAACATAACACTTACCCTAAACCCTCACCTTAACTGTGAAACTAATCATAACCCTCACCCTAAACCCTAACAATATCCCCCAACCATAACCCTATGGCTATCCCTAACCCGAACACTAACCTGAATCCCTAAGCCCTAACGAGAACACTAACCCTAACCCAAACCCTAACCCCTAACACCAAAGCCTAACCCAAACCTTAACCCTAACTCTCACCCTAACTCTAACACTAACCCTAAACCTAATCATAAACCTAACCCAAAACTAAGCATGACCAGAACCACAATGACTAACCGGAACCCTCACCCAAACCCTAACCCGAAACTAAAACTGTAACCCCTAACACCTTACCATAACCATAATCCTAACCCTACCCAAACCTAACCCTAAACCTCACCCTCACCCCAACCACAACACCCAACACAAGCCGTGACCCTAACCCTAACCGGAACACTAAACTTAACCCTAACCTAAAACCTAAAACTAACCCTAAAGCTAAACAGAACCCGTCAACTTTACCCTAACACGAAACACAACCTTAACACTAACCTGAAACCTAAATCAAACCTCAGCCATAACCCTAACCCTAACCCTCACCCTCACCCTATCTTAAACTTCCCCGTATCCATAACCTAAAGCTCACCCTAACTCTAAACCTGTCCCTACCCCGAAACCTAACCCTAGTCTTAACCTTAGCCCACCTGTAACCCTAAAACTAACCGTTACAATAACTCTGGTCCTAACCCTCACCCTAAACCTAATCCTAATCCTAACTCTGACTGTAATCCTAACCCTGGCCGTAACCCTAACCTAACCTTAACCCTAACTTTAACCCTGCCATAAACTCAAACCTAAACCTCACCCCTAACAATAACTCTAACCCTAACCCTAAAACGAACCCTCACCTTTAACCAAAATTTCACTGTACCCATAACCCTAAACCTACCCTAACTTCATGGCAATCCTAACCTTAACCTAAATTAAACCTAACCCTGAACCTACCTCTAACTCTAATCCTAAACCTAACCCCAACCCTAACCCTGACCCTAACGTGAACCCTAACCCCTATCCCTAACCCTAACTCTCACACTGAACATAAACTTCACCCTAACCCTAAACCTAAAACTAAAAATAATACTAAATCTCCCCCAACTCTGACCCTGACCCTAATCCTAACCATAAACCTAACCCTAACCCTAAACGTAACCCTAACCCTGTCCCGAACTCTATCTCTAACCCTAATCCTAACCTTTAAACTTACCCTACACACTCAGCTTCAATGGAAACCTAGCACTAACCCTCACACTAACATCTAAACCTAAATCCTACCCTTAACCTAAGCCTATCTCTAACCTTAACCTAGCCTTAAACCTAACCATGACTTAACCCTAACACTTACCCTAAGCCTAAAACTAATCTTAACCCTAAACCTAATCCTAACCTTAACCCTAACCCTAATGCCTAATGCTGAGGCTAAGCTCAACCCTCACCCTTAACTTCAACTTCACCCTAACACCTAACACTAAACCGAACCCTATCCCTAAAGCTCACCCTAAACCTGACCCTAACATTAATCCAAACACCAAAACCTAACCCTAACACTCATACTAATCCTCAACCTAACCCTAACCTGATCCTAAGCTTCACTCAAACACCTAACTCGAATATTTACCCTAACCCTAATCTTATCCTTCACCCTAAACCTAAGCCTAACCCTAAAACTAAACCTAACCCTAAACAATTCCCTCACTCTAGCCAAAACCTAAACCTAACCCTAAGCCTCAATCTAACCCTGACCCTAACCGAGAAACCGTAAAACATCAGCTTAACCGGAAACCTAACACTAACCCTCACACGAACCCTAACCCTTTCCCTAAACCTAAGCCTATCCCTAATCCTAACCCTAAGCCTGACCTAAACGTAACCCTTACCCTAACCCTAAACTTAACCCTAACCTTAACTCTACCCTAACCCTAACCCTTACAATTACTCTAAAGCTGACCCTAACCCTACACCCTAACTCTAACTCGAAACCTAACCCTAACCTAGCCCTACCTTTGACCGTAAACCAAGCCTTAAACCTAACCTTATCCCTACACTAACCTAACCCTAAACCAAATTCCAATACTAAGCTTAATCCTAACTCTAACCTTAACCCTAACCCTTACACTAACCCTCACTATTACCTGAAAATTCACCCTAACCCTAAACCTAACCCTAACTCTAACTCTAACCCTAACCATAGCACCTACCCTAAACCCTCACCTTAACTGTAAACCTAACCCTAACCCTCACCCTCACCCTAACCTCTAACCGTATCCCCAAATCTAAACCTAACGCTATTCCTAAACTTATCCCTAACCCTAACCCAAACACAAACACTAACCCTAATCTAACACTAACCCTAAACTTAACCCTACCCTAACCATAAACCTAACCCTAACGCCCTAAACCGAACCTCTAACACTAAGTATAATCCTCACCGTAATCCTAACCCTTTTCTTAACCCTCACCCTGAACCTAAACGTCACTCTAACCCTGAACCTCAATCTAACATTAACACTAAAAGTAACTCCTAACCCTAACCCGAACCCCAAACCTAACCTGAACACTAACCTGAACACAAAATCAAACTCTAGCCCTAACCATAATAACCCTCGCCCCATCCTAAATTTCATCCAACCCTAACCTTAACCCTAAACCTAAACCTAACCCAAACCCTAACCTTAAACCAAACTCTAACCATAACGCTACTCCACCTCTAACCCTAAAACTAAGCCTTACATTAGCCCTGAATCTAACCCCAGACCTAGTCCGAATTCTAACCGTAGACCTAATCCTAACACTAACCCAAACTCTAACCTTGATCCTAAATAGAACACTAAGTCTAATTCGAAACCTGAACCTAAACCGAAATCTTACGCTACACCTAACCCTAAACCTAACCCTAACTCTAATCCTAAACATAACACTTACCCTAAACCCTCACCTTAACTGTGAAACTAACCATAACCCTCACTCTAAACCCTAACAATATCCCCCAACCATAAGCCTATGGCTATCCCTAACCCCAACACTAACCTGAATCCCTAAGCCCTAACGAGAACACTAACCCTAACCCAAACCCTAACCCCTAACACCAAAGCCTAACCCAAACCTTAACACTAACTCTCACCCTAACTCTAACACTAACCCTAAACCTAATCATAAACCTAACCCTAACCCTAACCCAAAACTAAGCATGACCAGAACCACAATGACTAACCGGAACCCTCACCCAAACCCTAACCCGAAACTAAAACTGGAACCCCTAACACCTTACCAGAACCATAATCCTAACCCTACCCAAACCTAACCCTGAACCTAACCCTCAGCGCAACCACAACTCCTAACACAAACCGTGACCCTAAACCAAACCGTAACACTGAACTTAACCCTAACCTAAAACATAAAACTAACCCTAAAGCTAAACAGAACCCGTCAACTTTACCCTAACACGAAACACAACCTTAACACTAACCTGAAAACTAAACCAAACCTTAGCCATAACCCGAACCCTAACCCTCACCCTCACCCTATCTTAAACTTCCCCGTATCCCTAACCTAAAGCTCACCCTAACTCTAAACCTGTCCCTACCCCGAAACCTAACCCTAATCTTAACCTTGGCCCACCTGTAACCCTAAAACTAACCGTTACAATAACTCTGATCCTAAGCCTCACCCTAAACCTAATCCTAATCCTAAAACTGACCGTAATCCTAACCCTGACCGTGACCCTAACCTAACCTTAACCCTAACTTTAACCCTGCCCTAAACTCAAACTTAACCCTCACCCCTAACAATAACTCTAACCCTAAACCTAAACTGAACCCTCACCTTTAACCAAAATTTCACCCTACCCATAACCCTAAAACTACCCTAACTTCATGGCAATCCTAGCCTTAACCTAAATTAAACCTAACCCTGAACCTACCTCTAACCCTAACCCTAAACCTAACCCCAACCCTAACCCTGAACCTAACGTGAACCCTAACCCCTAACCCTAACTCTCACACTTAACATAAACTTCACCCTAACCCTAACCCTAAAACTAAAAATAATACTAAATCTCCCCCAACTCTGACCCTGACCCTAATCCTAACCATAAACCTAACCCTAACACTAAACTTAACCCTAACCCTGTCCCTAATTCTATCTCTAACCCTAATCCTTACCTTAAAACTTACCCTACACACTCAGCTTCAATGGAAACCTAGCACTAACCCTCACACTAACATCTAAACCTAAACCCTACCCTTAACCTAAGCCTATCTCTAACCTTAACCTAGCCCTAAACCTAACCATGACTTAACCCTAACACTTACCCTAAGCCTAAAACTAATCTTAACCCTAAACCTAATCCTAACCTTAACCCTAACCCTAACGCCTAATGCTGAGGCTAAGCTCAACCCTCACCCTTAACTTAAACTTCACCCTAACACCTGACCCTAAACCGAACCCTAACCCTAAAGCTCACCCTAAACCTGACCCTAGCATTAATCCAAACACCAAAACCTAACCCTAACACTAATACTAACCCTCAACCTAACCCTAACCTGATCCTAACCTTCACTCAAACACCTAACTCGAATATTTACCCTAACCCTAATCTTATCCTTCACCCTAAACCTAAACCTAACCCTAAAACTAAACCTAACCCTAAACAATTCCCTCACTCTAGCCAAAACCTAAACCTAACCCTAAGCCTCAATCTAACCCTGACCCTAACCGAGAAACCGTAAAACATCAGCTTAACCGGAAACCTAACACTAACCCTCACACGAACCCTAACCCTTTCCCTAAACCTAAGCCTATCCCTAATCCTAACCCTAAGCCTGACCTAAACGTAACACTTACCCTAACCCTAAACTTAACCCTAACCTTAACTCTACCCTAACCCTAACCCCTACAATAACTCTAAAGCTGACCCTAACCCTACACCCTAACTAACTCGAAACCTAACCCTAACCTAGCCCTGCCTTTGACCGTAAACCAAGCCTTAACCCTAACCTTCTCCCTACCCTAACCTAACCCTAAACCAAATTCTAATACTAAGCTTAATCCTAACTCTAACCTTAACCCTAACCCTTACACTAACCCTCACTATTACCTGAAAATTGACCCTAACCCTAACCCTAACTCTAACTCTAACCCTAACCATAGCACCTACCCTAAACCCTCACCTTAACTGTAAACCTAACCCTAACCCTCACCCTAACCTCTAACCGTATCCCCAAATCTAAACCTAACGCTATTCCTAAACTTATCCCTAACCCTAACCCAAACACAAACACTAAACCTAATCTAACACTAACCCTAAACTTAACCCTACCCTAACCATGAACCTAACCCTAACGCCCTAAACCGAACCTCTAACACTAAGTATAATCCTCACCGTAATCCTAACCCTTTTCTTAACCCTCACCCTGAACCTAAACGTCACTCTAACCCTGAACCTAAATCTAACATTAACACTAAAAGTAACTCCTAACCCTAACCCGAACCCTAAACCTAACCTTAACACTAACCTGAACACAAAATCAAACTCTTGCCCTAACCATAATAACCCTCGCCCCATTCTAAATTTCATCCAACCCTAACCTTAACCCTAAACCTAAACCTAACCCAAACCCTAACCTTAAACCAAACTCTAACCATAACGCTACTCCACCTCTAACCCTAAAACTAAGCCTTACATTAGCCCTGAATCTAATCCCAGACCTAGTCCGAATTCTAACCGTAGACGTAATCCTAACACTAATCCAAACTCTAACCTTGATCCTAAATAGAACACTAACTCTAATTCGAAACCTGAACCTAAACCGAAATCTTACGCTACACCTAACCATAAACCTAACCCTAACTCTAATCCTAAACATAACACTTACCCTAAACCCTCACCTTAACTGTGAAACTAATCATAACCCTCACCCTAAACCCTAACAATATCCCCCAACCATAACCCTATGGCTATCCCTAACCCGAACACTAACCTGAATCCCTAAGCCCTAACGAGAACACTAACCCTAACCCAAACCCTAACCCCTAACACCAAAGCCTAACCCAAACCTTAACCCTAACTCTCACCCTAACTCTAACACTAACCCTAAACCTAATCATAAACCTAACCCAAAACTAAGCATGACCAGAACCACAATGACTAACCGGAACCCTCACCCAAACCCTAACCCGAAACTAAAACTGTAACCCCTAACACCTTACCATAACCATAATCCTAACCCTACCCAAACCTAACCCTAAACCTCACCCTCACCCCAACCACAACACCTAACACAAGCCGTGACCCTAACCCTAACCGGAACACTAAACTTAACCCTAACCTAAAACCTAAAACTAACCCTAAAGCTAAACAGAACCCGTCAACTTTACCCTAACACGAAACACAACCTTAACACTAACCTGAAACCTAAATCAAACCTCAGCCATAACCCTAACCCTCACCCTCACCCTCACCCTATCTTAAACTTCCCCGTATCCATAACCTAAAGCTCACCCTAACTCTAAACCTGTCCCTACCCCGAAACCTAACCCTAGTCTTAACCTTAGCCCACCTGTAACCCTAAAACTAACCGTTACAATAACTCTGGTCCTAACCCTCACCCTAAACCTAATCCTAATCCTAACTCTGACTGTAATCCTAACCCTGGCCGTAACCCTAACCTAACCTTAACCCTAACTTTAACCCTGCCATAAACTCAAACCTAAACCTCACCCCTAACAATAACTCTAACCCTAACCCTAAAACGAACCCTCACCTTTAACCAAAATTTCACTGTACCCATAACCCTAAACCTACCCTAACTTCATGGCAATCCTAACCTTAACCTAAATTAAACCTAACCCTGAACCTACCTCTAACTCTAATCCTAAACCTAACCCCAACCCTAACCCTGACCCTAACGTGAACCCTAACCCCTATCCCTAACCCTAACTCTCACACTGAACATAAACTTCACCCTAACCCTAAACCTAAAACTAAAAATAATACTAAATCTCCCCCAACTCTGACCCTGACCCTAATCCTAACCATAAACCTAACCCTAACCCTAAACGTAACCCTAACCCTGTCCCGAACTCTATCTCTAACCCTAATCCTAACCTTTAAACTTACCCTACACACTCAGCTTCAATGGAAACCTAGCACTAACCCTCACACTAACATCTAAACCTAAATCCTACCCTTAACCTAAGCCTATCTCTAACCTTAACCTAGCCTTAAACCTAACCATGACTTAACCCTAACACTTACCCTAAGCCTAAAACTAATCTTAACCCTAAACCTAATCCTAACCTTAACCCTAACCCTAATGCCTAATGCTGAGGCTAAGCTCAACCCTCACCCTTAACTTCAACTTCACCCTAACACCTAACACTAAACCGAACCCTATCCCTAAAGCTCACCCTAAACCTGACCCTAACATTAATCCAAACACCAAAACCTAACCCTAACACTCATACTAATCCTCAACCTAACCCTAACCTGATCCTAAGCTTCACTCAAACACCTAACTCGAATATTTACCCTAACCCTAATCTTATCCTTCACCCTAAACCTAAGCCTAACCCTAAAACTAAACCTAACCCTAAACAATTCCCTCACTCTAGCCAAAACCTAAACCTAACCCTAAGCCTCAATCTAACCCTGACCCTAACCGAGAAACCGTAAAACATCAGCTTAACCGGAAACCTAACACTAACCCTCACACGAACCCTAACCCTTTCCCTAAACCTAAGCCTATCCCTAATCCTAACCCTAAGCCTGACCTAAACGTAACCCTTACCCTAACCCTAAACTTAACCCTAACCTTAACTCTACCCTAACCCTAACCCTTACAATTACTCTAAAGCTGACCCTAACCCTACACCCTAACTCTAACTCGAAACCTAACCCTAACCTAGCCCTACCTTTGACCGTAAACCAAGCCTTAAACCTAACCTTATCCCTACACTAACCTAACCCTAAACCAAATTCCAATACTAAGCTTAATCCTAACTCTAACCTTAACCCTAACCCTTACACTAACCCTCACTATTACCTGAAAATTCACCCTAACCCTAAACCTAACCCTAACTCTAACTCTAACCCTAACCATAGCACCTACCCTAAACCCTCACCTTAACTGTAAACCTAACCCTAACCCTCACCCTCACCCTAACCTCTAACCGTATCCCCAAATCTAAACCTAACGCTATTCCTAAACTTATCCCTAACCCTAACCCAAACACAAACACTAACCCTAATCTAACACTAACCCTAAACTTAACCCTACCCTAACCATAAACCTAACCCTAACGCCCTAAACCGAACCTCTAACACTAAGTATAATCCTCACCGTAATCCTAACCCTTTTCTTAACCCTCACCCTGAACCTAAACGTCACTCTAACCCTGAACCTCAATCTAACATTAACACTAAAAGTAACTCCTAACCCTAACCCGAACCCCAAACCTAACCTGAACACTAACCTGAACACAAAATCAAACTCTAGCCCTAACCATAATAACCCTCGCCCCATCCTAAATTTCATCCAACCCTAACCTTAACCCTAAACCTAAACCTAACCCAAACCCTAACCTTAAACCAAACTCTAACCATAACGCTACTCCACCTCTAACCCTAAAACTAAGCCTTACATTAGCCCTGAATCTAACCCCAGACCTAGTCCGAATTCTAACCGTAGACCTAATCCTAACACTAACCCAAACTCTAACCTTGATCCTAAATAGAACACTAAGTCTAATTCGAAACCTGAACCTAAACCGAAATCTTACGCTACACCTAACCCTAAACCTAACCCTAACTCTAATCCTAAACATAACACTTACCCTAAACCCTCACCTTAACTGTGAAACTAACCATAACCCTCACTCTAAACCCTAACAATATCCCCCAACCATAAGCCTATGGCTATCCCTAACCCCAACACTAACCTGAATCCCTAAGCCCTAACGAGAACACTAACCCTAACCCAAACCCTAACCCCTAACACCAAAGCCTAACCCAAACCTTAACACTAACTCTCACCCTAACTCTAACACTAACCCTAAACCTAATCATAAACCTAACCCTAACCCTAACCCAAAACTAAGCATGACCAGAACCACAATGACTAACCGGAACCCTCACCCAAACCCTAACCCGAAACTAAAACTGGAACCCCTAACACCTTACCAGAACCATAATCCTAACCCTACCCAAACCTAACCCTGAACCTAACCCTCAGCGCAACCACAACTCCTAACACAAACCGTGACCCTAAACCAAACCGTAACACTGAACTTAACCCTAACCTAAAACATAAAACTAACCCTAAAGCTAAACAGAACCCGTCAACTTTACCCTAACACGAAACACAACCTTAACACTAACCTGAAAACTAAACCAAACCTTAGCCATAACCCGAACCCTAACCCTCACCCTCACCCTATCTTAAACTTCCCCGTATCCCTAACCTAAAGCTCACCCTAACTCTAAACCTGTCCCTACCCCGAAACCTAACCCTAATCTTAACCTTGGCCCACCTGTAACCCTAAAACTAACCGTTACAATAACTCTGATCCTAAGCCTCACCCTAAACCTAATCCTAATCCTAAAACTGACCGTAATCCTAACCCTGACCGTGACCCTAACCTAACCTTAACCCTAACTTTAACCCTGCCCTAAACTCAAACTTAACCCTCACCCCTAACAATAACTCTAACCCTAAACCTAAACTGAACCCTCACCTTTAACCAAAATTTCACCCTACCCATAACCCTAAAACTACCCTAACTTCATGGCAATCCTAGCCTTAACCTAAATTAAACCTAACCCTGAACCTACCTCTAACCCTAACCCTAAACCTAACCCCAACCCTAACCCTGAACCTAACGTGAACCCTAACCCCTAACCCTAACTCTCACACTTAACATAAACTTCACCCTAACCCTAACCCTAAAACTAAAAATAATACTAAATCTCCCCCAACTCTGACCCTGACCCTAATCCTAACCATAAACCTAACCCTAACACTAAACTTAACCCTAACCCTGTCCCTAATTCTATCTCTAACCCTAATCCTTACCTTAAAACTTACCCTACACACTCAGCTTCAATGGAAACCTAGCACTAACCCTCACACTAACATCTAAACCTAAACCCTACCCTTAACCTAAGCCTATCTCTAACCTTAACCTAGCCCTAAACCTAACCATGACTTAACCCTAACACTTACCCTAAGCCTAAAACTAATCTTAACCCTAAACCTAATCCTAACCTTAACCCTAACCCTAACGCCTAATGCTGAGGCTAAGCTCAACCCTCACCCTTAACTTAAACTTCACCCTAACACCTGACCCTAAACCGAACCCTAACCCTAAAGCTCACCCTAAACCTGACCCTAGCATTAATCCAAACACCAAAACCTAACCCTAACACTAATACTAACCCTCAACCTAACCCTAACCTGATCCTAACCTTCACTCAAACACCTAACTCGAATATTTACCCTAACCCTAATCTTATCCTTCACCCTAAACCTAAACCTAACCCTAAAACTAAACCTAACCCTAAACAATTCCCTCACTCTAGCCAAAACCTAAACCTAACCCTAAGCCTCAATCTAACCCTGACCCTAACCGAGAAACCGTAAAACATCAGCTTAACCGGAAACCTAACACTAACCCTCACACGAACCCTAACCCTTTCCCTAAACCTAAGCCTATCCCTAATCCTAACCCTAAGCCTGACCTAAACGTAACACTTACCCTAACCCTAAACTTAACCCTAACCTTAACTCTACCCTAACCCTAACCCCTACAATAACTCTAAAGCTGACCCTAACCCTACACCCTAACTAACTCGAAACCTAACCCTAACCTAGCCCTGCCTTTGACCGTAAACCAAGCCTTAACCCTAACCTTCTCCCTACCCTAACCTAACCCTAAACCAAATTCTAATACTAAGCTTAATCCTAACTCTAACCTTAACCCTAACCCTTACACTAACCCTCACTATTACCTGAAAATTGACCCTAACCCTAACCCTAACTCTAACTCTAACCCTAACCATAGCACCTACCCTAAACCCTCACCTTAACTGTAAACCTAACCCTAACCCTCACCCTAACCTCTAACCGTATCCCCAAATCTAAACCTAACGCTATTCCTAAACTTATCCCTAACCCTAACCCAAACACAAACACTAAACCTAATCTAACACTAACCCTAAACTTAACCCTACCCTAACCATGAACCTAACCCTAACGCCCTAAACCGAACCTCTAACACTAAGTATAATCCTCACCGTAATCCTAACCCTTTTCTTAACCCTCACCCTGAACCTAAACGTCACTCTAACCCTGAACCTAAATCTAACATTAACACTAAAAGTAACTCCTAACCCTAACCCGAACCCTAAACCTAACCTTAACACTAACCTGAACACAAAATCAAACTCTTGCCCTAACCATAATAACCCTCGCCCCATTCTAAATTTCATCCAACCCTAACCTTAACCCTAAACCTAAACCTAACCCAAACCCTAACCTTAAACCAAACTCTAACCATAACGCTACTCCACCTCTAACCCTAAAACTAAGCCTTACATTAGCCCTGAATCTAATCCCAGACCTAGTCCGAATTCTAACCGTAGATGTAATCCTAACACTAATCCAAACTCTAACCTTGATCCTAAATAGAACACTAACTCTAATTCGAAACCTGAACCTAAACCGAAATCTTACGCTACACCTAACCATAAACCTAACCCTAACTCTAATCCTAAACATAACACTTACCCTAAACCCTCACCTTAACTGTGAAACTAATCATAACCCTCACCCTAAACCCTAACAATATCCCCCAACCATAACCCTATGGCTATCCCTAACCCGAACACTAACCTGAATCCCTAAGCCCTAACGAGAACACTAACCCTAACCCAAACCCTAACCCCTAACACCAAAGCCTAACCCAAACCTTAACCCTAACTCTCACCCTAACTCTAACACTAACCCTAAACCTAATCATAAACCTAACCCAAAACTAAGCATGACCAGAACCACAATGACTAACCGGAACCCTCACCCAACCCTAACCCGAAACTAAAACTGTAACCCCTAACACCTTACCATAACCATAATCCTAACCCTACCCAAACCTAACCCTAAACCTCACCCTCACCCCAACCACAACACCTAACACAAGCCGTGACCCTAACCCTAACCGGAACACTAAACTTAACCCTAACCTAAAACCTAAAACTAACCCTAAAGCTAAACAGAACCCGTCAACTTTACCCTAACACGAAACACAACCTTAACACTAACCTGAAACCTAAATCAAACCTCAGCCATAACCCTAACCCTCACCCTCACCCTCACCCTATCTTAAACTTCCCCGTATCCATAACCTAAAGCTCACCCTAACTCTAAACCTGTCCCTACCCCGAAACCTAACCCTAGTCTTAACCTTAGCCCACCTGTAACCCTAAAACTAACCGTTACAATAACTCTGGTCCTAACCCTCACCCTAAACCTAATCCTAATCCTAACTCTGACTGTAATCCTAACCCTGGCCGTAACCCTAACCTAACCTTAACCCTAACTTTAACCCTGCCATAAACTCAAACCTAAACCTCACCCCTAACAATAACTCTAACCCTAACCCTAAAACGAACCCTCACCTTTAACCAAAATTTCACTGTACCCATAACCCTAAACCTACCCTAACTTCATGGCAATCCTAACCTTAACCTAAATTAAACCTAACCCTGAACCTACCTCTAACTCTAATCCTAAACCTAACCCCAACCCTAACCCTGACCCTAACGTGAACCCTAACCCCTATCCCTAACCCTAACTCTCACACTGAACATAAACTTCACCCTAACCCTAAACCTAAAACTAAAAATAATACTAAATCTCCCCCAACTCTGACCCTGACCCTAATCCTAACCATAAACCTAACCCTAACCCTAAACGTAACCCTAACCCTGTCCCGAACTCTATCTCTAACCCTAATCCTAACCTTTAAACTTACCCTACACACTCAGCTTCAATGGAAACCTAGCACTAACCCTCACACTAACATCTAAACCTAAATCCTACCCTTAACCTAAGCCTATCTCTAACCTTAACCTAGCCTTAAACCTAACCATGACTTAACCCTAACACTTACCCTAAGCCTAAAACTAATCTTAACCCTAAACCTAATCCTAACCTTAACCCTAACCCTAATGCCTAATGCTGAGGCTAAGCTCAACCCTCACCCTTAACTTCAACTTCACCCTAACACCTAACACTAAACCGAACCCTATCCCTAAAGCTCACCCTAAACCTGACCCTAACATTAATCCAAACACCAAAACCTAACCCTAACACTCATACTAATCCTCAACCTAACCCTAACCTGATCCTAAGCTTCACTCAAACACCTAACTCGAATATTTACCCTAACCCTAATCTTATCCTTCACCCTAAACCTAAGCCTAACCCTAAAACTAAACCTAACCCTAAACAATTCCCTCACTCTAGCCAAAACCTAAACCTAACCCTAAGCCTCAATCTAACCCTGACCCTAACCGAGAAACCGTAAAACATCAGCTTAACCGGAAACCTAACACTAACCCTCACACGAACCCTAACCCTTTCCCTAAACCTAAGCCTATCCCTAATCCTAACCCTAAGCCTGACCTAAACGTAACCCTTACCCTAACCCTAAACTTAACCCTAACCTTAACTCTACCCTAACCCTAACCCTTACAATTACTCTAAAGCTGACCCTAACCCTACACCCTAACTCTAACTCGAAACCTAACCCTAACCTAGCCCTACCTTTGACCGTAAACCAAGCCTTAAACCTAACCTTATCCCTACACTAACCTAACCCTAAACCAAATTCCAATACTAAGCTTAATCCTAACTCTAACCTTAACCCTAACCCTTACACTAACCCTCACTATTACCTGAAAATTCACCCTAACCCTAAACCTAACCCTAACTCTAACTCTAACCCTAACCATAGCACCTACCCTAAACCCTCACCTTAACTGTAAACCTAACCCTAACCCTCACCCTCACCCTAACCTCTAACCGTATCCCCAAATCTAAACCTAACGCTATTCCTAAACTTATCCCTAACCCTAACCCAAACACAAACACTAACCCTAATCTAACACTAACCCTAAACTTAACCCTACCCTAACCATAAACCTAACCCTAACGCCCTAAACCGAACCTCTAACACTAAGTATAATCCTCACCGTAATCCTAACCCTTTTCTTAACCCTCACCCTGAACCTAAACGTCACTCTAACCCTGAACCTCAATCTAACATTAACACTAAAAGTAACTCCTAACCCTAACCCGAACCCCAAACCTAACCTGAACACTAACCTGAACACAAAATCAAACTCTAGCCCTAACCATAATAACCCTCGCCCCATCCTAAATTTCATCCAACCCTAACCTTAACCCTAAACCTAAACCTAACCCAAACCCTAACCTTAAACCAAACTCTAACCATAACGCTACTCCACCTCTAACCCTAAAACTAAGCCTTACATTAGCCCTGAATCTAACCCCAGACCTAGTCCGAATTCTAACCGTAGACCTAATCCTAACACTAACCCAAACTCTAACCTTGATCCTAAATAGAACACTAAGTCTAATTCGAAACCTGAACCTAAACCGAAATCTTACGCTACACCTAACCCTAAACCTAACCCTAACTCTAATCCTAAACATAACACTTACCCTAAACCCTCACCTTAACTGTGAAACTAACCATAACCCTCACTCTAAACCCTAACAATATCCCCCAACCATAAGCCTATGGCTATCCCTAACCCCAACACTAACCTGAATCCCTAAGCCCTAACGATAACACTAACCCTAACCCAAACCCTAACCCCTAACACCAAAGCCTAACCCAAACCTTAACACTAACTCTCACCCTAACTCTAACACTAACCCTAAACCTAATCATAAACCTAACCCTAACCTTAACCCAAAACTAAGCATGACCAGAACCACAATGACTAACCGGAACCCTCACCCAAACCCTAACCCGAAACTAAAACTGTAACCCCTAACACCTTACCAGAACCATAATCCTAACCCTACCCAAACCTAACCCTAAACCTCACCCTCACCCCAACCACAACACCTAACACAAGCCGTGACCCTAACCCTAACCGGAACACTAAACTTAACCCTATCCTAAAACCTAAAACTAACCCTAAAGCTAAACAGAACCCCTCAACTTTACCCTAACACTAAACACAACCTTAACACTAACCTGAAACCTAAACCAAACCTCAGCCATAACCCTAACCCTAACCCTTCACCCTCACCCTATCTTAAACTTCCCAGTAATCCTAACCTAAAGCTCACCCTAACTCTAAACCTGTCCCTACCCCGAAACCTAACCCGAATCTTAACCTTGGCCCACCTGTAACCCTAAAACTAACCGTTACAATAACTCTGGTCCTAACCCTCACCCTAAACCTAATCCTAATCCTAACCCTGACCGTAATCCTAACCCTGACCGTAACCCTAACCTAACCTTAACCCTAACTTTAACCCTGCCATAAACTCAAACCTAAACCTCACCCCTAACAATAACTCTAACCCTAACCCTAAAACGAAACCTCACCTTAAACCAAAATTTCACCCTACCCATAACCCTAAACCTACCCTAACTTCATGGCAATCCTAACCTTAACCTAAATTAAACCTAACCCTGAACCTACCTCTAACCCTAACCCTAAATCTAACCCCAACCCTAACCCTGACCCTAACGTGAACCCTAACCCCAACCCTAACCCTAACTCTCACACTTAACATAAACTTCACCCTAAGCCTAACCCTAAAACTAAACATAATACTAAATCTCCCCCAACTCTGACCCTGACCCTAATCCTAACCATAAACCTAACCCTAACCCTAAACTTAACCCTAACCCTGTCCCGAACTCTATCTCTAACCCTAATCTTAAAACTTACCCTACACACTCAGCTTCAATGGAAACCTAGCACTAACCCTCACACTAACATCTAAACCTAAACCCTACCCTTAACCTAAGCCTATCTCTAACCTTAACCTAGCCCTAAACCTAACCATGACTTAACCCTAACACTTACCCTAAGCCTAAAACTAATCTTAACCCTAAACCTAATCCTAACCTTAACCCTAACCCTAACGCCTAATGCTGAGGCTAAGCTCAACCCTCACCCTTAACTTCAACTTCACCCTAACACCTAACCCTAAACCGAACCCTAACCCTAAAGCTCACCCTAAACCTGACCCTAACATTCATCCAAACACCAAAACCTAACCCTAACACTAATACTAACCCTCAACCTAACCCTAACCTGATCCTAACCTTCACTCAAACACCTAACTCGAATATTTACCCTAACCCTAATCTTATCATTCACTCTAAACCTAAGCCTAACCCTAAAACTAAACCTAACCCTAAACAATTCCCTCACTCTAGCCAAAACCTAAACCTAACCCTAAGCCTCAATCTAACCCTGACCCTAACCGAGAAACCGTAAAACATCAGCTTAACCGGAAACCCAACACTAACCCTCACACGAACCCTAACCCTTTCCCTAAACCTAAGCCTATCCCTAATCCTAACCCTAACCCTGACCTAAACGTAACCCTTACCCTAACCCTAAACTTAACCCTAACCTTAACTCTACCCTAACCCTAACCCCTACAATAACTCTAAAGCTGACCCTAACCCTACACCCTAACTCTATCTCGAAACCTAACCCTAACCTAGCCCTACCTTTGACCGTAAACCAAGCCTTAACCCTAACCTTCTCCCTACACTAACCTCACCCTAAACCAAATTCTAATACTAAGCTTAATCCTAATTCTAACCTTAACCCTAACCCTTACACTAACCCTCACTATTACCTGAAAATTCACCCTAACCTTAACCCTAACCCTATCTCTAACTCTAACCCTAACCATAGCACCTACCCTAAACCCTCACCTTCACTGTAAACCTAACCCTAACCCTCACCCTCACCCTAACCTCTAACCGTATCCCCAAATCTAAACCTAACGCTATTCCTAAACTTATCCCTAACCCTAACCCAAACACAAACACTAACCCTAATCTAACACTAACCCTAAACTTAACCCTACCCTAACCATAAACCTAACCCTAACGCCCTAAACCGAACCTCTAACACTAATTATAATCCTCACCGTAATCCTAACCCTTTTCTTAACCCTCACCCTGAACCTAAACGTCACTCTAACCCTGAACCTAAATCTAACATTAACACTAAAAGTAACTCCTAACCCTAACCCGAACCCTAAACCTAACCTTAACGCTAACCTGAACACAAAATCAAACTCTAGCCCTAACCGTAATAACCCTCCCCCTTCCTATACTTCATTCAACCCTAACCTTAACCCTAAACCTAAACCTAACCCAAACCCCAACCGTCAACCAAACCCTAACCATAACGCTACTCCACCTCTAACCCTAAAACTAAGCCTTACATTAGCCCTGAATCTAACCCCAGACCTAGTCCGAATTCTAACCGTAGACCTAATCCTAACACTAACCCAAACTCTAACCTTGATCCTAAATAGAACACTAACTCTCATTCGAAACCTGAACCTAAACCGAAATCTTACGCTACACCTAACCCTAAACCTAACCCTAACTCTAATCCTAAACATAACACTTACCCTAAACCCTCACCTTAACTGTGAAACTAACCATAACCCTCATCCGAAACCCTAACAATATCCCCCAACCATAACCCTATGGCTATCCCTAACCCGAACACTAACCTGAATCCCTAAGCCCTAACGATAACACTAACCCTAACCCAAACCCTAACCCCTAACACCAAAGCCTAACCCAAACCTTAACACTAACTCTCACCCTAACTCTAACACTAACCCTAAACCTAATCATAAACCTAACCCTAACCCTAACCCAAAACTAAGCATGACCAGAACCACAATGACTAACCGGAACCCTCACCCAAACCCTAACCCGAAACTAAAACTGTAGCCCCGAACATCTTACCAGAACCATAATCCTAACCCTACCCAAACCTAACCCTAAACCTCACCCTCACCCCAACCACAACGCCTAACACAAGCCGTGACCCTAACCCTAACCGTAACACTAAACTTAACCCTAACCTAAAACCTAAAACTAACCCTAAAGCTAAACAGAACCCGTCAACTTTACCCTAACACGAAACACAACCTTAACACTAACCTGAAACCTAAACCAAACCTCAGCCATAACCCTAACCCTAACCCTCACCCTATCTTAAACTTCCCCGTATCCCTATCCTGAAGCTCACCCTAACTCTAAACCTGTCCCTACCCCGAAACCTAACCCTAATCTTAACCTTGGCCCACCTGTAACCCTAAAACTAACCGTTACAATAACTCTGGTCCTAACCCTCACCCTAAAACTAATCCTAATCCTAACCCTGACCGTAATCCTAACCCTGACCGTAACCCTAACCTAACCTTAACCCTAACTTTAACCCTGCCATAAACTCAAACCTAAACCTCACCCCTAACAATAACTCTAACCCTAACCCTAAAACGAACTCTCAACTTTAACCAAAATTTCACCCTACCCATAACCCTAAACCTACCCTAACTTCATGGCAATCCTAACCTTAACCTAAATTAAACCTAACCCTGAGCCTACCTCTAACCCTAACCCTAAACCTAACCCCAAACCTAACCCTGACCCTAACGTGAACCCTAATCCCTAACCCTAACCCTAACTCTCACACTTAACATAAACTTCACCCTAACCCTAGCCCTAAAACTAAAAATAATACTAAATCTCCCCCAACTCTGACCCTGACCCTAATCCTAACCATAAACCTAACCCTAACCCTAAACTTAACCCTAACCCTGTCCCGAACTCTATCTCTAACCCTAATCCTAACCTTAAAACTTACCCTACACACTCAGCTTCAATGGAAACCTAGCACTAACCCTCACACTAACATCTAAACCTAAACCCTACCCTTAACCTAAGCCTATCTCTAACCTTAACGTAGCCCCAAACCTAACCATGACTTAACCCTAACACTTACTCTAACCCTAAAACTAATCTTAACCCTAAACCTAATCCTAACCTTAACCCTAACCCTAACGCGTAATGCTGAGGCTAAGCTCAACGCTCATCCTTAACTTCAACTTCACCCTAACACCAAACCCTAAACCGAACCCTAACCCTAAAGCTCACTCTAAACCTGACCCTAACATTAATCTAAACACCAAAACCTAACCCTAACACTCATACTAACCCTCAACCTAACCCTAACCTGATCCTAAGCTTCAATCAAACACCTAACTGGAATATTTACCCTAGCCCTAATCTTATCCTTCACCCTAAACCTAAGCCTAACCCTAAAACTAAACCTAACCCTAAACTATTCCCTCACTCTAGCCAAAACCTAAACCTAACCCTAAGCCTCAATCTAACCCTGACCCTAACCGAGAAACCGTAAAACATCAGCTTAACCGGAAACCTAACACTAACCCTCACACTAACCCTTTCCCTAAACCTAAGCCTATCCCTAATCCTAACCCTAAGCCTGACCTAAACGTAACACTTACCCTAACCCTAAACTTAACCCTAACCTTAACTCTACCCTAACCCTAACCTTTACAATTACTCTAAAGCTGACCCTAACCCTACACCCTAACTCTAACTCTAAACGTAACCCTAACCTAGCCCTACCTTTGACCGTAAACCAAGCCGTAACCCTAACCTTCTCCCTACCCTACCCTAACCCTAAACCAAATTCTAATACTAAGCTTAATCCTAACTCTAACCTTAACCCTAACCCTTACACTAACCCTCACTATTACCTGAAAATTCACCCTAACCCTAACTCTAACTCTAACCCTAACCACACACCTACCCTAAACCCTCACCTTAACTGTAAACCTGACCCTAACCCTCACCCTCACCCTAACCTCTAACCGCATCCCCAAATCTAAACCTAACGCTATCCCTAAACTTATCCCTAACCCTAACCCAAACACAAACACTAACCCTAATCTAACACTAACCCTAAACTTAACCCTACCCTAACCATAAACCTAACCCTAACGCCCTAAACCGAACCTCTAACACTAAGTATAATCCTCACCGTAATCCTAACCTTTTCTTAACCCTCACCCTGAACCTAAACGTCACTCTAACCCTGAACCTCAATCTAACATTAACACTAAAAGTAACTCCTAACCCTAACCCGAACCCTAAACCTAACCTTAACACTAACCTGAACACAAAATCAAACTCTAGCCCTAACCATAAAAACCCTCGTCCCATCCTAAATTTCATCCAACCCTAACCTTAACCCTAAACCTAAACCTAACCCAAACTCTAACCTTAAACCAAACTCTAACCATGACGCTAGTCCACCTCTAACCCTAAAACTAAGCGTTACATTAGCCCTGAATCTAACCCCAGACCTAGTCCGAATTCTAACCGTAGACCTAATCCTAACACTAACCCAAACTCTAACCTTGATCCTAAATAGAACACTAAGTCTAATTCGAAACCTGAACCGAAACCGAAATCTTACGCTACACCTAACCCTAAACCTAACCCTAACTCTAATCCTAAACATAACACTTACCCTAAACCCTCACCTTAACTGTGAAACCATAATAACCCTCACCCCAACCACAACGACTAACACAAGCCGTGACCCTAACCATAACCGTAACACTAAACTTAACCCTAACCTAAAACCTAAAACTAACCCTAAAGCTAAACAGAACCCGTCAACTTTACCCTAACACGAAACACAACCTTAACACTAACCTGAAACCTAAACCAAACCTCAGCCATAACCCTAACCCTAACCCATCACCCTCACCCTATCTTAAACTTCCCCGTATCCCTAACCTAAAGCTCACCCTAACTCTAAACCTGTCCCTACCCCGAAACCTAACCCTAATCTTAACCTTGGCCTACCTGTAACCCTAAAACTAACCGTTACAATATCTCTGGTCCTAACCCTCAACCTACACCTAATCCTAATCCTAACCCTGACCGTAATCCTAACCCTGACCGTAACCCTAACCTAACCTTAACCCTAACTTTAACCCTGCCATAAACTCAAACCTAAACCTCACCCCTAACAATAACTCTAACCCTAACCCTAAAACGAACCCTCACCTTTAACCAAAATTTCACTGTACCCATAACCCTAAACCTACCCTATCTTCATGGCAATCCTAACCTTAACCTAAATTAAACCTAACCCTGAACCTACCTCTAACCCTAACCCTAAACCTAACCCCAACCCTAACCCTGACCCTAACGTGAACCCTAACCCCAACCCTAACCCTAACTCTCACACTTAACATAAACTTCACCCTAACCCTAACCCTAAAACTAAACATAATACTAAATCTCCCCCAACTCTGACCCTGACCCTTATCCTAACCATAAACCTAACCCTAACCCTAAACTTAACCCTAACCCTGTCCCTAACTCTATCTCTAACCCTAATCCTAACCTTAAAACTTACCCTACACACTCAGCTTCAATGGAAACCTAGCACTACCCCTCACACTAACATCTAAACCTAAACCCTACCCTTAACCTAAGCCTATCTCTAACCTTAACCTAGCCTTAAACCTAACCATGACTTAACCCTAACACTTACCCTAACCCTAAAACTAATCTTAACCCTAAACCTAATCCTAACCTTAACCCTAACCCTAACGCCTAATGCTGAGGCTAAGCTCAACCCTCACCCTTAACTTAAACTTCACCCTAACCCTAACCCTAAACCGAACCCTAACCCTAAAGCTCACCCTAAACCTGACCCTAACATTAATCCAAACACCAAAACCTAACCCTAACACTAATACTAACCCTCAACCTAACCCTAACCTGATCCTAACCTTCACTCAAACACCTAACTCTAATATTTACCCTAACCCTAGTCTTATCCTTCACCCTAAACCTAAGCCTAACCCTAAAACTAAACCTAACCCTAAACTATTCCCTCATTCTAGCCCAAACCTAAACCTAACCCTAAGCCTCAATCTAACCCTGACCCTAACCGAGAAACCGTAAAACATCAGCTTAACCGGAAACCTAACACTAACCCTCACACGAACCCTAACCCTTTCCCTAAACCTAAGCCTATCCCTCATCCTCACCCTAATCCTGACCTAAACGTAACCCTTACCCTAACCCTAAACTTAACCCTAACCTTAACTCTACCCTAACCCTAACCCTTACAATTACTCTAAAGCTGACCCTAACCCTACACCCTAACTCTAACTCGAAACCTAACCCTAACCTAGCCCTACCTTTGACCGTAAACCAAGCCTTAACCCTAATCTTCTCCCTACCCTAACCTAACCCTAAACCAAATTCTAATACTTAGCTTAATCCTAACTCTAACCTTAACCCTAACCCTTACACTAACCCTCACTATTACCTGAAAATTCACCCTAACTCTAACCCTAACTCTAACTCTAACCCTAACCATAGCACCTACCCTAAACCCTCACCTTAACTGTAAACCTAACCCTAACCCTCACCCTCCCCCTAACCTCTAACCGTATCCCCAAATCTAAACCTAACGCTATCCCTAAACTTATCCCTAACCCTAACCCAAACACAAACACTAACCCTAATCTAACACTAACCCTAAACTTAACCCTACCCTAACCATAAACCTAACCCTAACGCCCTAAACCTAACCTCTGACACTAAGTAGAATCCTCATCGTAATCCTAACGCTTTCCTTAACCCTCACCCTGGACCTAAACGTCACTCTAACCCTGAACCTAAATCTAACATTAACACTAAAAGTAACTCCTAACTCTATCCCGAACCCTAAACCTAACCTTAACACTAACCTGAACACAAAATCAAACTCTAGCCCTAACCATAATAACCCTCGCCCCATCCTAAATTTCATCCAACCCTAACCTTAACCCTAAACCTAAACCTAACCCAAACCCTAACCTTAAACCAAACTCTAACCATAACGCTACTCCACCTCTTACCCTAAAACTAAGCCTTACATTAGCCCTGAATCTAAGCCCAGACCTAGTCCGATTTCTAACCGTAGCCCTAATCCTAACACTAAATAGAACACTAAGTCTAATTCGAAACCTGAACCGAAACCGAAATCTTACGCTACACCTAACCCTAACTCTAATCCTAAACATAACACTTACCCTAAACCCTCACCTTAACTGTGAAACTAACCATAACCCTCACCCTAAACCCTAACAATATCCCCCAACCATAAGCCTATGGCTATCCCTAACCCCAACACTAACCTGAATCCCTAAGCCCTAACGATAACACTAACCCTAACCCAAACCCTAACCCCTAACACCAAAGCCTAACCCAAACCTTAACACTAACTCTCACCCTAACTCTAACACTAACCCTAAACCTAATCATAAACCTAACCCTAACCCTAACCCAAAACTAAGCATGACCAGAACCACAATGACTAACCGGAACCCTCACCCAAACCCTAACCCGAAACTAAAACTGTAACCCCTAACACCTTTCCAGAACCATAATCCTAACCCTAACCAAACCTAACCCTAAACCTCACCCTCACCCCAACCACAACGCCCAACACAAACCGTGACCCTAACCCTAACCGGAACACTAAACTTAACCCTAACCTAAAACCTAAAACTAACCCTAAAGCTAAACAGAACCCGTCAACTTTACCCTAACATGAAACACAACCTTAACACTAACCTGAAACCTAAACCAAACCTTAGCCATAACCCTAACCCTAACCCTCACCCTCACCCTATCTTAAACTTCACCGTATCCCTAACCTAAAGCTCACCCTAACTCTAAACCTGTCCCTACCCCGAAACCTAACCCTAATCTTAAGCTTGGCCCACCTGTAACCCTAAAACTAACCGTTACAATAACTCTGGTCCTAACCCTCACCCTAAACCTAATCCTAATCCTAACCCTGACCGTAATCCTAACCCTGACCGTAACCCTAACCTAACCTTAACCCTAACTTTAACCCTGCCATGAACTCAAACCTAACCCTCACCCCTCACAGTAACTCTAACCCTAACCCGAAACTGAACCCTCACCTTTAACCAAAATTTCACCCTACCCATAACCCTAAACCTACCCTAACTTCATTGCAATCCTAACAATAAGCTAAATTAAACCTAACCCTGAACCTACCTCTAAACCTAACCCCAACCCTAACCCCGACCCTAACGTGAACCCTAACCCCTAACCCTAACCCTAACTCTCACACTTAACATAAACTTCACCCTAACCCTAACCCTAAAACTAAACATAATACTAAATCTCCCCCAACTCTGACCCTGACCCTTATCCTAACCATAAACCTAACCCTAACCCTAAACTTAACCCTAACCCTGTCCCTAACTCTATCTCTAACCCTAATCCTAACCTTAAAACTTACCCTACACACTCAGCTTCAATGGAAACCTAGCACTACCCCTCACACTAACATCTAAACCTAAACCCTACCCTTAACCTAAGCCTATCTCTAACCTTAACCTAGCCTTAAACCTAACCATGACTTAACCCTAACACTTACCCTAAGCCTAAAACTAATCTTAACCCTAAACCTAATCCTAACCTTAACCCTAACCCTAACGCCTAATGCTGAGGCTAAGCTCAACCCTCACCCTTAACTTAAACTTCACCCTAACCCTAACCCTAAACCGAACCCTATCCCTAAAGCTCACCCTAAACCTGACCCTAACATTAATCCAAACACCAAAACCTAACCCTAACACTAATACTAACCCTCAACCTAACCCTAACCTGATCCTAACCTTCACTCAAACACCTAACTCTAATATTTACCCTAACCCTAGTCTTATCCTTCACCCTAAACCTAAGCCTAACCCTAAAACTAAACCTAACCCTAAACTATTCCCTCATTCTAGCCCAAACCTAAACCTAACCCTAAGCCTCAATCTAACCCTGACCCTAACCGAGAAACCGTAAAACATCAGCTTAACCGGAAACCTAACACTAACCCTCACACGAACCCTAACCCTTTCCCTAAACCTAAGCCTATCCCTAATCCTAACCCTAAGCCTGACCTAAACGTAACACTTACCCTAACCCTAAACTTAACCCTAACCTTAACTCTACCCTAACCCTAACCTTTACAATTACTCTAAAGCTGACCCTAACCCTACACCCTAACTCTAACTCTAAACGTAACCCTAACCTAGCCCTACCTTTGACCGTAAACCAAGCCGTAACCCTAACCTTCTCCCTACCCTACCCTAACCCTAAACCAAATTCTAATACTAAGCTTAATCCTAACTCTAACCTTAACCCTAACCCTTACACTAACCCTCACTATTACCTGAAAATTCACCCTAACCCTAACTCTAACTCTAACCCTAACCACACACCTACCCTAAACCCTCACCTTAACTGTAAACCTGACCCTAACCCTCACCCTCACCCTAACCTCTAACCGCATCCCCAAATCTAAACCTAACGCTATCCCTAAACTTATCCCTAACCCTAACCCAAACACAAACACTAACCCTAATCTAACACTAACCCTAAACTTAACCCTACCCTAACCATAAACCTAACCCTAACGCCCTAAACCGAACCTCTAACACTAAGTATAATCCTCACCGTAATCCTAACCTTTTCTTAACCCTCACCCTGAACCTAAACGTCACTCTAACCCTGAACCTCAATCTAACATTAACACTAAAAGTAACTCCTAACCCTAACCCGAACCCTAAACCTAACCTTAACACTAACCTGAACACAAAATCAAACTCTAGCCCTAACCATAAAAACCCTCGTCCCATCCTAAATTTCATCCAACCCTAACCTTAACCCTAAACCTAAACCTAACCCAAACTCTAACCTTAAACCAAACTCTAACCATGACGCTAGTCCACCTCTAACCCTAAAACTAAGCGTTACATTAGCCCTGAATCTAACCCCAGACCTAGTCCGAATTCTAACCGTAGACCTAATCCTAACACTAACCCAAACTCTAACCTTGATCCTAAATAGAACACTAAGTCTAATTCGAAACCTGAACCGAAACCGAAATCTTACGCTACACCTAACCCTAAACCTAACCCTAACTCTAATCCTAAACATAACACTTACCCTAAACCCTCACCTTAACTGTGAAACCATAATAACCCTCACCCCAACCACAACGACTAACACAAGCCGTGACCCTAACCATAACCGTAACACTAAACTTAACCCTAACCTAAAACCTAAAACTAACCCTAAAGCTAAACAGAACCCGTCAACTTTACCCTAACACGAAACACAACCTTAACACTAACCTGAAACCTAAACCAAACCTCAGCCATAACCCTAACCCTAACCCATCACCCTCACCCTATCTTAAACTTCCCCGTATCCCTAACCTAAAGCTCACCCTAACTCTAAACCTGTCCCTACCCCGAAACCTAACCCTAATCTTAACCTTGGCCTACCTGTAACCCTAAAACTAACCGTTACAATATCTCTGGTCCTAACCCTCAACCTACACCTAATCCTAATCCTAACCCTGACCGTAATCCTAACCCTGACCGTAACCCTAACCTAACCTTAACCCTAACTTTAACCCTGCCATAAACTCAAACCTAAACCTCACCCCTAACAATAACTCTAACCCTAACCCTAAAACGAACCCTCACCTTTAACCAAAATTTCACTGTACCCATAACCCTAAACCTACCCTAACTTCATGGCAATCCTAACCTTAACCTAAATTAAACCTAACCCTGAACCTACCTCTAACCCTAACCCTAAACCTAACCCCAACCCTAACCCTGACCCTAACGTGAACCCTAACCCCAACCCTAACCCTAACTCTCACACTTAACATAAACTTCACCCTAACCCTAACCCTAAAACTAAAAATAATACTAAATCTCCCCCAACTCTGACCCTGACCCTTATCCTAACCATAAACCTAACCCTAACCCTAAACTTAACCCTAACCCTGTCCCTAACTCTATCTCTAACCCTAATCCTAACCTTAAAACTTACCCTACACACTCAGCTTCAATGGAAACCTAGCACTACCCCTCACACTAACATCTAAACCTAAACCCTACCCTTAACCTAAGCCTATCTCTAACCTTAACCTAGCCTTAAACCTAACCATGACTTAACCCTAACACTTACCCTAACCCTAAAACTAATCTTAACCCTAAACCTAATCCTAACCTTAACCCTAACCCTAACGCCTAATGCTGAGGCTAAGCTCAACCCTCACCCTTAACTTAAACTTCACCCTAACCCTAACCCTAAACCGAACCCTAACCCTAAAGCTCACCCTAAACCTGACCCTAACATTAATCCAAACACCAAAACCTAACCCTAACACTAATACTAACCCTCAACCTAACCCTAACCTGATCCTAACCTTCACTCAAACACCTAACTCTAATATTTACCCTAACCCTAGTCTTATCCTTCACCCTAAACCTAAGCCTAACCCTAAAACTAAACCTAACCCTAAACTATTCCCTCATTCTAGCCCAAACCTAAACCTAACCCTAAGCCTCAATCTAACCCTGACCCTAACCGAGAAACCGTAAAACATCAGCTTAACCGGAAACCTAACACTAACCCTCACACGAACCCTAACCCTTTCCCTAAACCTAAGCCTATCCCTAATCCTAACCCTAATCCTGACCTAAACGTAACCCTTACCCTAACCCTAAACTTAACCCTAACCTTAACTCTACCCTAACCCTAACCCTTACAATTACTCTAAAGCTGACCCTAACCCTACACCCTAACTCTAACTCGAAACCTAACCCTAACCTAGCCCTACCTTTGACCGTAAACCAAGCCTTAACCCTAATCTTCTCCCTACCCTAACCTAACCCTAAACCAAATTCTAATACTTAGCTTAATCCTAACTCTAACCTTAACCCTAACCCTTACACTAACCCTCACTATTACCTGAAAATTCACCCTAACTCTAACCCTAACTCTAACTCTAACCCTAACCATAGCACCTACCCTAAACCCTCACCTTAACTGTAAACCTAACCCTAACCCTCACCCTCCCCCTAACCTCTAACCGTATCCCCAAATCTAAACCTAACGCTATCCCTAAACTTATCCCTAACCCTAACCCAAACACAAACACTAACCCTAATCTAACACTAACCCTAAACTTAACCCTACCCTAACCATAAACCTAACCCTAACGCCCTAAACCTAACCTCTGACACTAAGTAGAATCCTCATCGTAATCCTAACGCTTTCCTTAACCCTCACCCTGAACCTAAACGTCACTCTAACCCTGAACCTAAATCTAACATGAACACTAAAAGTAACTCCTAACTCTATCCCGAACCCTAAACCTAACCTTAACACTAACCTGAACACAAAATCAAACTCTAGCCCTAACCATAATAACCCTCGCCCCATCCTAAATTTCATCCAACCCTAACCTTAACCCTAAACCTAAACCTAACCCAAACCCTAACCTTAAACCAAACTCTAACCATAACGCTACTCCACCTCTTACCCTAAAACTAAGCCTTACATTAGCCCTGAATCTAAGCCCAGACCTAGTCCGATTTCTAACCGTAGCCCTAATCCTAACACTAAATAGAACACTAAGTCTAATTCGAAACCTGAACCGAAACCGAAATCTTACGCTACACCTAACCCTAACTCTAATCCTAAACATAACACTTACCCTAAACCCTCACCTTAACTGTGAAACTAACCATAACTCTCACCCTAAACCCTAACAATATCCCCCAACCATAAGCCTATGGCTATCCCTAACCCCAACACTAACCTGAATCCCTAAGCCCTAACGATAACACTAACCCTAACCCAAACCCTAACCCCTAACACCAAAGCCTAACCCAAACCTTAACACTAACTCTCACCCTAACTCTAACACTAACTCTAAACCTAATCATAAACCTAACCCTAACCCTAACCCAAAACTAAGCATGACCAGAACCACAATGACTAACCGGAACCCTCACCCAAACCCTAACCCGAAACTAAAACTGTAACCCCTAACACCTTTCCAGAACCATAATCCTAACCCTAACCAAACCTAACCCTAAACCTCACCCTCACCCCAACCACAACGCCCAACACAAACCGTGACCCTAACCCTAACCGGAACACTAAACTTAACCCTAACCTAAAACCTAAAACTAACCCTAAAGCTAAACAGAACCCGTCAACTTTACCCTAACATGAAACACAACCTTAACACTAACCTGAAACCTAAACCAAACCTTAGCCATAAGCCTAACCCTAACCCTCACCCTCACCCTATCTTAAACTTCACCGTATCCCTAACCTAAAGCTCACCCTAACTCTAAACCTGTCCCTACCCCGAAACCTAACCCTAATCTTAAGCTTGGCCCACCTGTAACCCTAAAACTAACCGTTACAATAACTCTGGTCCTAACCCTCACCCTAAACCTAATCCTAATCCTAACCCTGACCGTAATCCTAACCCTGACCGTAACCCTAACCTAACCTTAACCCTAACTTTAACCCTGCCATGAACTCAAACCTAACCCTCACCCCTCACAGTAACTCTAACCCTAACCCGAAACTGAACCCTCACCTTTAACCAAAATTTCACCCTACCCATAACCCTAAACCTACCCTAACTTCATTGCAATCCTAACAATAAGCTAAATTAAACCTAACCCTGAACCTACCTCTAAACCTAACCCCAACCCTAACCCCGACCCTAACGTGAACCCTAACCCCTAACCCTAACCCTAACTCTCACACTTAACATAAACTTCACCCTAACCCTAACCCTAAAACTAAACATAATACTAAATCTCCCCCAACTCTGACCCTGACCCTTATCCTAACCATAAACCTAACCCTAACCCTAAACTTAACCCTAACCCTGTCCCTAACTCTATCTCTAACCCTAATCCTAACCTTAAAACTTACCCTACACACTCAGCTTCAATGGAAACCTAGCACTACCCCTCACACTAACATCTAAACCTAAACCCTACCCTTAACCTAAGCCTATCTCTAACCTTAACCTAGCCTTAAACCTAACCATGACTTAACCCTAACACTTACCCTAAGCCTAAAACTAATCTTAACCCTAAACCTAATCCTAACCTTAACCCTAACCCTAACGCCTAATGCTGAGGCTAAGCTCAACCCTCACCCTTAACTTAAACTTCACCCTAACCCTAACCCTAAACCGAACCCTATCCCTAAATCTCACCCTAAACCTGACCCTAACATTAATCCAAACACCAAAACCTAACCCTAACACTAATACTAACCCTCAACCTAACCCTAACCTGATCCTAACCTTCACTCAAACACCTAACTCTAATATTTACCCTAACCCTAGTCTTATCCTTCACCCTAAACCTAAGCCTAACCCTAAAACTAAACCTAACCCTAAACTATTCCCTCATTCTAGCCCAAACCTAAACCTAACCCTAAGCCTCAATCTAACCCTGACCCTAACCGAGAAACCGTAAAACATCAGCTTAACCGGAAACCTAACACTAACCCTCACACGAACCCTAACCCTTTCCCTAAACCTAAGCCTATCCCTAATCCTAACCCTAAGCCTGACCTAAACGTAACACTTACCCTAACCCTAAACTTAACCCTAACCTTAACTCTACCCTAACCCTAACCTTTACAATTACTCTAAAGCTGACCCTAACCCTACACCCTAACTCTAACTCTAAACGTAACCCTAACCTAGCCCTACCTTTGACCGTAAACCAAGCCGTAACCCTAAACTTCTCCCTACCCTACCCTAACCCTAAACCAAATTCTAATACTAAGCTTAATCCTAAGTCTAACCTTAACCCTAACCCTTACACTAACCCTCACTATTACCTGAAAATTCACCCTAACCCTAACTCTAACTCTAACCCTAACCACACACCTACCCTAAACCCTCACCTTAACTGTAAACCTGACCCTAACCCTCACCCTCACCCTAACCTCTAACCGCATCCCCAAATCTAAACCTAACGCTATCCCTAAACTTATCCCTAACCCTAACCCAAACACAAACACTAACCCTAATCTAACACTAACCCTAAACTTAACCCTACCCTAACCATAAACCTAACCCTAACGCCCTAAACCGAACCTCTAACACTAAGTATAATCCTCACCGTAATCCTAACCTTTTCTTAACCCTCACCCTGAACCTAAACGTCACTCTAACCCTGAACCTCAATCTAACATTAACACTAAAAGTAACTCCTAACCCTAACCCGAACCCTAAACCTAACCTTAACACTAACCTGAACACAAAATCAAACTCTAGCCCTAACCATAAAAACCCTCGTCCCATCCTAAATTTCATCCAACCCTAACCTTAACCCTAAACCTAAACCTAACCCAAACTCTAACCTTAAACCAAACTCTAACCATGACGCTAGTCCACCTCTAACCCTAAAACTAAGCGTTACATTAGCCCTGAATCTAACCCCAGACCTAGTCCGAATTCTAACCGTAGACCTAATCCTAACACTAACCCAAACTCTAACCTTGATCCTAAATAGAACACTAAGTCTAATTCGAAACCTGAACCGAAACCGAAATCTTACGCTACACCTAACCCTAAACCTAACCCTAACTCTAATCCTAAACATAACACTTACCCTAAACCCTCACCTTAACTGTGAAACCATAATAACCCTCACCCCAACCACAACGACTAACACAAGCCGTGACCCTAACCATAACCGTAACACTAAACTTAACCCTAACCTAAAACCTAAAACTAACCCTAAAGCTAAACAGAACCCGTCAACTTTACCCTAACACGAAACACAACCTTAACACTAACCTGAAACCTAAACCAAACCTCAGCCATAACCCTAACCCTAACCCATCACCCTCACCCTATCTTAAACTTCCCCGTATCCCTAACCTAAAGCTCACCCTAACTCTAAACCTGTCCCTACCCCGAAACCTAACCCTAATCTTAACCTTGGCCTACCTGTAACCCTAAAACTAACCGTTACAATATCTCTGGTCCTAACCCTCAACCTACACCTAATCCTAATCCTAACCCTGACCGTAATCCTAACCCTGACCGTAACCCTAACCTAACCTTAACCCTAACTTTAACCCTGCCATAAACTCAAACCTAAACCTCACCCCTAACAATAACTCTAACCCTAACCCTAAAACGAACCCTCACCTTTAACCAAAATTTCACTGTACCCATAACCCTAAACCTACCCTAACTTCATGGCAATCCTAACCTTAACCTAAATTAAACCTAACCCTGAACCTACCTCTAACCCTAACCCTAAACCTAACCCCAACCCTAACCCTGACCCTAACGTGAACCCTAACCCCAACCCTAACCCTAACTCTCACACTTAACATAAACTTCACCCTAACCCTAACCCTAAAACTAAAAATAATACTAAATCTCCCCCAACTCTGACCCTGACCCTTATCCTAACCATAAACCTAACCCTAACCCTAAACTTAACCCTAACCCTGTCCCTAACTCTATCTCTAACCCTAATCCTAACCTTAAAACTTACCCTACACACTCAGCTTCAATGGAAACCTAGCACTACCCCTCACACTAACATCTAAACCTAAACCCTACCCTTAACCTAAGCCTATCTCTAACCTTAACCTAGCCTTAAACCTAACCATGGCTTAACCCTAACACTTACCCTAACCCTAAAACTAATCTTAACCCTAAACCTAATCCTAACCTTAACCCTAACCCTAACGCCTAATGCTGAGGCTAAGCTCAACCCTCACCCTTAACTTAAACTTCACCCTAACCCTAACCCTAAACCGAACCCTAACCCTAAAGCTCACCCTAAACCTGACCCTAACATTAATCCAAACACCAAAACCTAACCCTAACACTAATACTAACCCTCAACCTAACCCTAACCTGATCCTAACCTTCACTCAAACACCTAACTCTAATATTTACCCTAACCCTAGTCTTATCCTTCACCCTAAACCTAAGCCTAACCCTAAAACTAAACCTAACCCTAAACTATTCCCTCATTCTAGCCCAAACCTAAACCTAACCCTAAGCCTCAATCTAACCCTGACCCTAACCGAGAAACCGTAAAACATCAGCTTAACCGGAAACCTAACACTAACCCTCACACGAACCCTAACCCTTTCCCTAAACCTAAGCCTATCCCTAATCCTAACCCTAATCCTGACCTAAACGTAACCCTTACCCTAACCCTAAACTTAACCCTAACCTTAACTCTACCCTAACCCTAACCCTTACAATTACTCTAAAGCTGACCCTAACCCTACACCCTAACTCTAACTCGAAACCTAACCCTAACCTAGCCCTACCTTTGACCGTAAACCAAGCCTTAACCCTAATCTTCTCCCTACCCTAACCTAACCCTAAACCAAATTCTAATACTTAGCTTAATCCTAACTCTAACCTTAACCCTAACCCTTACACTAACCCTCACTATTACCTGAAAATTCACCCTAACCCTAACTCTAACTCTAACCCTAACCACACACCTACCCTAAACCCTCACCTTAACTGTAAACCTGACCCTAACCCTCACCCTCCCCCTAACCTCTAACCGCATCCCCAAATCTAAACCTAACGCTATCCCTAAACTTATCCCTAACCCTAACCCAAACACAAACACTAACCCTAATCTAACACTAACCCTAAACTTAACCCTACCCTAACCATAAACCTAACCCTAACGCCCTAAACCGAACCTCTAACACTAAGTATAATCCTCACCGTAATCCTAACCTTTTCTTAACCCTCACCCTGAACCTAAACGTCACTCTAACCCTGAACCTCAATCTAACATTAACACTAAAAGTAACTCCTAACCCTAACCCGAACCCTAAACCTAACCTTAACACTAACCTGAACACAAAATCAAACTCTAGCCCTAACCATAAAAACCCTCGTCCCATCCTAAATTTCATCCAACCCTAACCTTAACCCTAAACCTAAACCTAACCCAAACTCTAACCTTAAACCAAACTCTAACCATGACGCTAGTCCACCTCTAACCCTAAAACTAAGCGTTACATTAGCCCTGAATCTAACCCCAGACCTAGTCCGAATTCTAACCGTAGACCTAATCCTAACACTAACCCAAACTCTAACCTTGATCCTAAATAGAACACTAAGTCTAATTCGAAACCTGAACCGAAACCGAAATCTTACGCTACACCTAACCCTAAACCTAACCCTAACTCTAATCCTAAACATAACACTTACCCTAAACCCTCACCTTAACTGTGAAACCATAATAACCCTCACCCCAACCACAACGACTAACACAAGCCGTGACCCTAACCATAACCGTAACACTAAACTTAACCCTAACCTAAAACCTAAAACTAACCCTAAAGCTAAACAGAACCCGTCAACTTTACCCTAACACGAAACACAACCTTAACACTAACCTGAAACCTAAACCAAACCTCAGCCATAACCCTAACCCTAACCCATCACCCTCACCCTATCTTAAACTTCCCCGTATCCCTAACCTAAAGCTCACCCTAACTCTAAACCTGTCCCTACCCCGAAACCTAACCCTAATCTTAACCTTGGCCTACCTGTAACCCTAAAACTAACCGTTACAATATCTCTGGTCCTAACCCTCAACCTACACCTAATCCTAATCCTAACCCTGACCGTAATCCTAACCCTGACCGTAACCCTAACCTAACCTTAACCCTAACTTTAACCCTGCCATAAACTCAAACCTAAACCTCACCCCTAACAATAACTCTAACCCTAACCCTAAAACGAACCCTCACCTTTAACCAAAATTTCACTGTACCCATAACCCTAAACCTACCCTAACTTCATGGCAATCCTAACCTTAACCTAAATTAAACCTAACCCTGAACCTACCTCTAACCCTAACCCTAAACCTAACCCCAACCCTAACCCTGACCCTAACGTGAACCCTAACCCCAACCCTAACCCTAACTCTCACACTTAACATAAACTTCACCCTAACCCTAACCCTAAAACTAAAAATAATACTAAATCTCCCCCAACTCTGACCCTGACCCTTATCCTAACCATAAACCTAACCCTAACCCTAAACTTAACCCTAACCCTGTCCCTAACTCTATCTCTAACCCTAATCCTAACCTTAAAACTTACCCTACACACTCAGCTTCAATGGAAACCTAGCACTACCCCTCACACTAACATCTAAACCTAAACCCTACCCTTAACCTAAGCCTATCTCTAACCTTAACCTAGCCTTAAACCTAACCATGACTTAACCCTAACACTTACCCTAACCCTAAAACTAATCTTAACCCTAAACCTAATCCTAACCTTAACCCTAACCCTAACGCCTAATGCTGAGGCTAAGCTCAACCCTCACCCTTAACTTAAACTTCACCCTAACCCTAACCCTAAACCGAACCCTAACCCTAAAGCTCACCCTAAACCTGACCCTAACATTAATCCAAACACCAAAGCCTAACCCTAACACTAATACTAACCCTCAACCTAACCCTAACCTGATCCTAACCTTCACTCAAACACCTAACTCTAATATTTACCCTAACCCTAGTCTTATCCTTCACCCTAAACCTAAGCCTAACCCTAAAACTAAACCTAACCCTAAACTATTCCCTCATTCTAGCCCAAACCTAAACCTAACCCTAAGCCTCAATCTAACCCTGACCCTAACCGAGAAACCGTAAAACATCAGCTTAACCGGAAACCTAACACTAACCCTCACACGAACCCTAACCCTTTCCCTAAACCTAAGCCTATCCCTAATCCTAACCCTAATCCTGACCTAAACGTAACCCTTACCCTAACCCTAAACTTAACCCTAACCTTAACTCTACCCTAACCCTAACCCTTACAATTACTCTAAAGCTGACCCTAACCCTACACCCTAACTCTAACTCGAAACCTAACCCTAACCTAGCCCTACCTTTGACCGTAAACCAAGCCTTAACCCTAATCTTCTCCCTACCCTAACCTAACCCTAAACCAAATTCTAATACTTAGCTTAATCCTAACTCTAACCTTAACCCTAACCCTTACACTAACCCTCACTATTACCTGAAAATTCACCCTAACTCTAACCCTAACTCTAACTCTAACCCTAACCATAGCACCTACCCTAAACCCTCACCTTAACTGTAAACCTAACCCTAACCCTCACCCTCCCCCTAACCTCTAACCGTATCCCCAAATCTAAACCTAACGCTATCCCTAAACTTATCCCTAACCCTAACCCAAACACAAACACTAACCCTAATCTAACACTAACCCTAAACTTAACCCTACCCTAACCATAAACCTAACCCTAACGCCCTAAACCTAACCTCTGACACTAAGTAGAATCCTCATCGTAATCCTAACGCTTTCCTTAACCCTCACCCTGAACCTAAACGTCACTCTAACCCTGAACCTAAATCTAACATTAACACTAAAAGTAACTCCTAACTCTATCCCGAACCCTAAACCTAACCTTAACACTAACCTGAACACAAAATCAAACTCTAGCCCTAACCATAATAACCCTCGCCCCATCCTAAATTTCATCCAACCCTAACCTTAACTCTAAACCTAAACCTAACCCAAACCCTAACCTTAAACCAAACTCTAACCATAACGCTACTCCACCTCTTACCCTAAAACTAAGCCTTACATTAGCCCTGAATCTAAGCCCAGACCTAGTCCGATTTCTAACCGTAGCCCTAATCCTAACACTAAATAGAACACTAAGTCTAATTCGAAACCTGAACCGAAACCGAAATCTTACGCTACACCTAACCCTAACTCTAATCCTAAACATAACACTTACCCTAAACCCTCACCTTAACTGTGAAACTAACCATAACCCTCACCCTAAACCCTAACAATATCCCCCAACCATAAGCCTATGGCTATCCCTAACCCCAACACTAACCTGAATCCCTAAGCCCTAACGATAACACTAACCCTAACCCAAACCCTAACCCCTAACACCAAAGCCTAACCCAAACCTTAACACTAACTCTCACCCTAACTCTAACACTAACCCTAAACCTAATCATAAACCTAACCCTAACCCTAACCCAAAACTAAGCATGACCAGAACCACAATGACTAACCGGAACCCTCACCCAAACCCTAACCCGAAACTAAAACTGTAACCCCTAACACCTTTCCAGAACCATAATCCTAACCCTAACCAAACCTAACCCTAAACCTCACCCTCACCCCAACCACAACGCCCAACACAAACCGTGACCCTAACCCTAACCGGAACACTAAACTTAACCCTAACCTAAAACCTAAAACTAACCCTAAAGCTAAACAGAACCCGTCAACTTTACCCTAACATGAAACACAACCTTAACACTAACCTGAAACCTAAACCAAACCTTAGCCATAACCCTAACCCTAACCCTCACCCTCACCCTATCTTAAACTTCACCGTATCCCTAACCTAAAGCTCACCCTAACTCTAAACCTGTCCCTACCCCGAAACCTAACCCTAATCTTAAGCTTGGCCCACCTGTAACCCTAAAACTAACCGTTACAATAACTCTGGTCCTAACCCTCACCCTAAACCTAATCCTAATCCTAACCCTGACCGTAATCCTAACCCTGACCGTAACCCTAACCTAACCTTAACCCTAACTTTAACCCTGCCATGAACTCAAACCTAACCCTCACCCCTCACAGTAACTCTAACCCTAACCCGAAACTGAACCCTCACCTTTAACCAAAATTTCACCCTACCCATAACCCTAAACCTACCCTAACTTCATTGCAATCCTAACAATAAGCTAAATTAAACCTAACCCTGAACCTACCTCTAAACCTAACCCCAACCCTAACCCCGACCCTAACGTGAACCCTAACCCCTAACCCTAACCCTAACTCTCACACTTAACATAAACTTCACCCTAACCCTAACCCTAAAACTAAACATAATACTAAATCTCCCCCAACTCTGACCCTGACCCTTATCCTAACCATAAACCTAACCCTAACCCTAAACTTAACCCTAACCCTGTCCCTAACTCTATCTCTAACCCTAATCCTAACCTTAAAACTTACCCTACACACTCAGCTTCAATGGAAACCTAGCACTACCCCTCACACTAACATCTAAACCTAAACCCTACCCTTAACCTAAGCCTATCTCTAACCTTAACCTAGCCTTAAACCTAACCATGACTTAACCCTAACACTTACCCTAAGCCTAAAACTAATCTTAACCCTAAACCTAATCCTAACCTTAACCCTAACCCTAACGCCTAATGCTGAGGCTAAGCTCAACCCTCACCCTTAACTTAAACTTCACCCTAACCCTAACCCTAAACCGAGCCCTATCCCTAAATCTCACCCTAAACCTGACCCTAACATTAATCCAAACACCAAAACCTAACCCTAACACTAATACTAACCCTCAACCTAACCCTAACCTGATCCTAACCTTCACTCAAACACCTAACTCTAATATTTACCCTAACCCTAGTCTTATCCTTCACCCTAAACCTAGGCCTAACCCTAAAACTAAACCTAACCCTAAACTATTTCCTCATTCTAGCCCAAACCTAAACCTAACCCTAAGCCTCAATCTAACCCTGACCCTAACCGAGAAACCGTAAAACATCAGCTTAACCGGAAACCTAACACTAACCCTCACACGAACCCTAACCCTTTCCCTAAACCTAAGCCTATCCCTAATCCTAACCCTAATCCTGACCTAAACGTAACCCTTACCCTAACCCTAAACTTAACCCTAACCTTAACTCTACCCTAACCCTAACCCTTACAATTACTCTAAAGCTGACCCTAACCCTACACCCTAACTCTAACTCGAAACCTAACCCTAACCTAGCCCTACCTTTGACCGTAAACCAAGCCTTATCCCTAATCTTCTCCCTACCCTAACCTAACCCTAAACCAAATTCTAATACTTAGCTTAATCCTAACTCTAACCTTAACCCTAACCCTTACACTAACCCTCACTATTACCTGAAAATTCACCCTAACCCTAACCCTAACTCTAACTCTAACCCTAACCATAGCACCTACCCTAAACCCTCACCTTAACTGTAAACCTAACCCTAACCCTCACCCTCCCCCTAACCTCTAACCGTATCCCCAAATCTAAACCTAACGCTATCCCTAAACTTATCCCTAACCCTAACCCAAACACAAACACTAACCCTAATCTAACACTAACCCTAAACTTAACCCTACCCTAACCATAAACCTAACCCTAACGCCCTAAACCGAACCTCTAACACTAAGTATAATCCTCACCGTAATCCTAACCTTTTCTTAACCCTCACCCTGAACCTAAACGTCACTCTAACCCTGAACCTCAATCTAACATTAACACTAAAAGTAACTCCTAACCCTAACCCGAACCCTAAACCTAACCTTAACACTAACCTGAACACAAAATCAAACTCTAGCCCTAACCATAAAAACCCTCGTCCCATCCTAAATTTCATCCAACCCTAACCTTAACCCTAAACCTAAACCTAACCCAAACTCTAACCTTAAACCAAACTCTAACCATGACGCTAGTCCACCTCTAACCCTAAAACTAAGCGTTACATTAGCCCTGAATCTAACCCCAGACCTAGTCCGAATTCTAACCGTAGACCTAATCCTAACACTAACCCAAACTCTAACCTTGATCCTAAATAGAACACTAAGTCTAATTCGAAACCTGAACCGAAACCGAAATCTTACGCTACACCTAACCCTAAACCTAACCCTAACTCTAATCCTAAACATAACACTTACCCTAAACCCTCACCTTAACTGTGAAACCATAATAACCCTCACCCCAACCACAACGACTAACACAAGCCGTGACCCTAACCATAACCGTAACACTAAACTTAACCCTAACCTAAAACCTAAAACTAACCCTAAAGCTAAACAGAACCCGTCAACTTTACCCTAACACGAAACACAACCTTAACACTAACCTGAAACCTAAACCAAACCTCAGCCATAACCCTAACCCTAACCCATCACCCTCACCCTATCTTAAACTTCCCCGTATCCCTAACGTAAAGCTCACCCTAACTCTAAACCTGTCCCTACCCCGAAACCTAACCCTAATCTTAACCTTGGCCTACCTGTAACCCTAAAACTAACCGTTACAATATCTCTGGTCCTAACCCTCAACCTACACCTAATACTAATCCTAACCCTGACCGTAATCCTAACCCTGACCGTAACCCTAACCTAACCTTAACCCTAACTTTAACCCTGCCATAAACTCAAACCTAAACCTCACCCCTAACAATAACTCTAACCCTAACCCTAAAACGAACCCTCACCTTTAACCAAAATTTCACTGTACCCATAACCCTAAACCTACCCTAACTTCATGGCAATCCTAAACTTAACCTAAATTAAACCTAACCCTGAACCTACCTCTAACCCTAACCCTAAACCTAACCCCAACCCTAACCCTGACCCTAACGTGAACCCTAACCCCAACCCTAACCCTAACTCTCACACTTAACATAAACTTCACCCTAACCCTAACCCTAAAACTAAAAATAATACTAAATCTCCCCCAACTCTGACCCTGACCCTTATCCTAACCATAAACCTAACCCTAACCCTAAACTTAACCCTAACCCTGTCCCTAACTCTATCTCTAACCCTAATCCTAACCTTAAAACTTACCCTACACACTCAGCTTCAATGGAAACCTAGCACTACCCCTCACACTAACATCTAAACCTAAACCCTACCCTTAACCTAAGCCTATCTCTAACCTTAACCTAGCCTTAAACCTAACCATGACTTAACCCTAACACTTATCCTAACCCTAAAACTAATCTTAACCCTAAACCTAATCCTAACCTTAACCCTAACCCTAACGCCTAATGCTGAGGCTAAGCTCAACCCTCACCCTTAACTTAAACTTCACCCTAACCCTAACCCTAAACCGAACCCTAATCCTAAAGCTCACCCTAAACCTGACCCTAACATTAATCCAAACACCAAAACCTAACCCTAACACTAATACTAACCCTCAACCTAACCCTAACCTGATCCTAACCTTCACTCAAACACCTAACTCTAATATTTACCCTAACCCTAGTCTTATCCTTCACCCTAAACCTAAGCCTAACCCTAAAACTAAACCTAACCCTAAACTATTCCCTCATTCTAGCCCAAACCTAAACCTAACCCTAAGCCTCAATCTAACCCTGACCCTAACCGAGAAACCGTAAAACATCAGCTTAACCGGAAACCTAACACTAACCCTCACACGAACCCTAACCCTTTCCCTAAACCTAAGCCTATCCCTAATCCTAACCCTAATCCTGACCTAAACGTAACCCTTACCCTAACCCTAAACTTAACCCTAACCTTAACTCTACCCTAACCCTAACCCTTACAATTACTCTAAAGCTGACCCTAACCCTACACCCTAACTCTAACTCGAAACCTAACCCTAACCTAGCCCTACCTTTGACCGTAAACCAAGCCTTAACCCTAATCTTCTCCCTACCCTAACCTAACCCTAAACCAAATTCTAATACTTAGCTTAATCCTAACTCTAACCTTAACCCTAACCCTTACACTAACCCTCACTATTACCTGAAAATTCACCCTAACCCTAACCCTAACTCTAACTCTAACCCTAACCATAGCACCTACCCTAAACCCTCACCTTAACTGTAAACCTAACCCTAACCCTCACCCTCACCCTAACCTCTAACCGTATCCCAAAATCTAAACCTAACGCTATCCCTAAACTTATCCCTAACCCTAACCCAAACACAAACACTAACCCTAATCTAACACTAACCCTAAACTTAACCCTACCCTAACCATAAACCTAACCCTAACGCCCTAAACCTAACCTCTGACACTAAGTAGAATCCTCATCGTAATCCTAACGCTTTCCTTAACCCTCACCCTGAACCTAAACGTCACTCTAACCCTGAACCTAAATCTAACATTAACACTAAAAGTAACTCCTAACTCTATCCCGAACCCTAAACCTAACCTTAACACTAACCTGAACACAAAATCAAACTCTAGCCCTAACCATAATAACCCTCGCCCCATCCTAAATTTCATCCAACCCTAACCTTAACCCTAAACCTAAACCTAACCCAAACCCTAACCTTAAACCAAACTCTAACCATAACGCTACTCCACCTCTTACCCTAAAACTAAGCCTTACATTAGCCCTGAATCTAAGCCCAGACCTAGTCCGATTTCTAACCGTAGCCCTAATCCTAACACTAAATAGAACACTAAGTCTAATTCGAAACCTGAACCGAAACCGAAATCTTACGCTACACCTAACCCTAAACCTAACTCTAACTCTAATCCTAAACATAACACTTGCCCTAAACCCTCACCTTAACTGTGAAACTAACCATAACCCTCACCCTAAACCCTAACAATATCCCCCAACCATAAGCCTATGGCTATCCCTAACCCCAACACTAACCTGAATCCCTAAGCCCTAAGCCCTAACGATAACACTAACCCTAACCCAAACCCTAACCCCTAACACCAAAGCCTAACCCAAACCTTAACACTAACTCTCACCCTAACTCTAACACTAACCCTAAACCTAATCATAAACCTAACCCTAACCCTAACCCAAAACTAAGCATGACCAGAACCACAATGACTAACTGGAACCCTCACCCAAACCCTAACCCGAAACTAAAACTGGAACCCCTAACACCTTACCAGAACCATAATCCTAACCCTACCCAAACCTAACCCTAAACCTCACCCTCACCCCAACCACAACGCCCAACACAAACCGTGACCCTAACCCTAACCGGAACACTAAACTTAACCCTAACCTAAAACCTAAAACTAACCCTAAAGCTAAACAGAACCCGTCAACTTTACCCTAACATGAAACACAACCTTAACACTAACCTGAAACCTAAACCAAACCTTAGCCATAACCCTAACCCTAACCCTCACACTCACCCTATCTTAAACTTCACCGTATCCCTAACCTAAAGCTCACCCTAACTCTAAACCTGTCCTACCCCGAAACCTAACCCTAATCTTAAGCTTGGCCCACCTGTAACCCTAAAACTAACCGTTACAATAACTCTGGTCCTAACCCTCACCCTAAACCTAATCCTAATCCTAACCCTGACCGTAATCCTAACCCTGACCGTAACCCTAACCTAACCTTAACCCTAACTTTAACCCTGCCATGAACTCAAACCTAACCCTCACCCCTCACAGTAACTCTAACCCTAACCCTAAACTGAACCCTCACCTTTAACCAAAATTTCACCCTACCCATAACCCTAAACCTACCCTAACTTCATTGCAATCCTAACAATAAGCTAAATTAAACCTAACCCTGAACCTACCTCTAAACCTAACCCCAACCCTAACCCCGACCCTAACGTGAACCCTAACCCCTAACCCTAACTCTCACACTTAACATAAACTTCACCCTAACCCTAACCCTAAAACTAAACATAATACTAAATCTCCCCCAACTCTGACCCTGACCCTTATCCTAACCATAAACCTAACCCTAACCCTAAACTTAACCCTAACCCTGTCCCTAACTCTATCTCTAACCCTAATCCTAACCTTAAAACTTACCCTACACACTCAGCTTCAATGGAAACCTAGCACTACCCCTCACACTAACATCTAAACCTAAACCCTACCCTTAACCTAAGCCTATCTCTAACCTTAACCTAGCCTTAAACCTAACCATGACTTAACCCTAACACTTACCCTAAGCCTAAAACTAATCTTAACCCTAAACCTAATCCTAACCTTAACCCTAACCCTAACGCCTAATGCTGAGGCTAAGCTCAACCCTCACCCTTAACTTAAACTTCACCCTAACCCTAACCCTAAACCGAACCCTATCCCGAAATCTCACCCTAAACCTGACCCTAACATTAATCCAAACACCAAAACCTAACCCTAACACTAATACTAACCCTCAACCTAACCCTAACCTGATCCTAACCTTCACTCAAACACCTAACTCTAATATTTACCCTAACCCTAGTCTTATCCTTCACCCTAAACCTAAGCCTAACCCTAAAACTAAACCTAACCCTAAACTATTCCCTCATTCTAGCCCAAACCTAAACCTAACGCTAAGCCTCAATCTAACCCTGACCCTAACCGAGAAACCGTAAAACATCAGCTTAACCGGAAACCTAACACTAACCCTCACACGAACCCTAACCCTTTCCCTAAACCTAAGCCTATCCCTAATCCTAACCCTAACCGTTACCTAAACGTAACGCTTACCCTAATCCTAAACTTAAACCTAACCTTAACTCTACCCTAACCCTTACAATTACTCTAAAGCTGACCCTAACCCTACACCCTAACTCTAACTCGAAACCTAACCCTAACCTAGCCCTACCTTTGACCGTAAACCAAGCCTTAACCCTAACCTTCTCCCTACCCTAACCTAACCCTAAACCAAATTCTAATACTTAGCTTAATCCTAACTCTAACCTTAACCCTAACCCTTACACTAACCCTCACTATTACCTGAAAATTCACCCTAACCCTAACCCTAACCCTAACTCTAACTCTAACCCTAACCATAGCACCTACCCTAAACCCTCACCTTAACTGTAAACCTAACCCTAACCCTCACCCTCCCCCTAACCTCTAACCGTATCCCCAAATCTAAACCTAACGCTATCCCTAAACTTATCCCTAACCCTAACCCAAACACAAACACTAACCCTAATCTAACACTAACCCTAAACTTAACCCTACCCTAACCATAAACCTAACCCTAACGCCCTAAACCTAACCTCTGACACTAAGTAGAATCCTCATCGTAATCCTAACGCTTTCCTTAACCCTCACCCTGAACCTAAACGTCACTCTAACCCTGAACCTAAATCTAACATTAACACTAAAAGTAACTCCTAACCCTAACCCGAACCCTAAACCTAACCTGAACACTAACCTGAACACAAAATCAAACTCTAGCCCTAACCATAATAACCCTCGCCCCATCCTAAATTTCATCCAACCCTAACCTTAACCCTAAACCTAAACCTAACCCAAACCCTAACCTTAAACCAAACTCTAACCATAACGCTACTCCACCTCTTACCCTAAAACTAAGCCTTACATTAGCCCTGAATCTAAGCCCAGACCTAGTCCGATTTCTAACCGTAGACATAATCCTAACACTAAATAGAACACTAACTCTAATTAGAAACCTGAACCTAAACCGAAATCTTACGCTACACCTAACCCTAAACCTAACCCTAACTCTAATCCTAAACATAACACTTGCCCTAAACCCTCACCTTAACTGTGAAACTAACCATAACCCTCACCCTAAACCCTAACAATATCCCCCAACCATAAGCCTATGGCTATCCCTAACCCGAACACTAACCTGAATCCCTAAGCCCTAACGATAACACTAACCCTAACCCAAACCCTAACCCCTAACACCAAAGCCTAACCCAAACCTTAACACTAACTCTCACCCTAACTCTAACACTAACCCTAAACCTAATCATAAACCTAACCCTAACCCTAACCCAAAACTAAGCATGACCAGAACCACAATGACTAACCGGAACCCTCACCCGAACCCTAACCCGAAACTAAAACTGTAACCCCTAACACCTTACCAGAACCATAATCCTAACCCTACCCAAACCTAACCCTAAACCTCACCCTCACCCCAACCACAACGCCCAACACAAACCGTGACCCTAACCCTAACCGGAACACTAAACTTAACCCTAACCTAAAACCTAAAACTAACCCTAAAGCTAAACAGAACCCGTCAACTTTACCCTAACACGAAACACAACCTTAACACTAACCTGAAACCTAAACCAAACCTTAGCCATAACCCTAACCCTAACCCTCACCCTCACCCTATCTTAAACTTCACCGTATCCCTAACCTAAAGCTCCCCCTAACTCTAAACCTGTCCCTACCCCGAAACCTATCCCTAATCTTAACCTTGGCCCACCTGTAACCCTAAAACTAACCGTTACAATAACTCTGGTCCTAACCCTCACCCTAAACCTAATCCTAATCCTAACCCTGACCGTAATCCTAACCCTGACCGTAACCCTAACCTAACCTTAACCCTAACTTTAACCCTGCCATGAACTCAAACCTAACCCTCACCCCTCACAGTAACTCTAATCTTAACCCTAAACTGAACCCTCACATTTAACCAAAATTTCACCCTACCCATAACCCTAAACCTACCCTAACTTCATTGCAATCCTAACAATAAGCTAAATTAAACCTAACCCTGAACCTACCTCTAAACCTAACCCCAACTCTAACCCCGACCCTAACGTGAACCCTAACCCCTAACCCTAACCCTAACTCTCACACTTAACATAAACTTCACCCTAACCCTAACCCTAAAACTAAACATAATTCTAAATCTCCCCCAACTCTGACCCTGACCCTTATCCTAACCATAAACCTAACCCTAACCCTAAACTTAACCCTAATCCTGTCCCTAACTCTATCTCTAACCCTAATCCTAACCTTAAAACTTACCCTACACACTCAGCTTCAATGGAAACCTAGCACTATCCCTCACACTAAACATCTAAACCTAAACCCTACCCTTAACCTAAGCCTATCTCTAACCTTAACCTAGCCCTAAACCTAACCATGACTTAACCCTAACACTTACCCTAAGCCTAAAACTAATCTTAACCCTAAACCTAATCCTAACCTTAACCCTAACCCTAACGCCTAATGCTGAGGCTAAGCTCAACCCTCACCCTTAACTTAAACTTCACCCTAACCCTAACTCTAAACCGAACCCTATCCCTAAAGCTCACCCTAAACCTGACCCTAACATTAATCCAAACACCAAAACCTAACCCTAACACTAATACTAACCCTCAACCTAACCCTAACCTGATCCTAACCTTCACTCAAACACCTAACTCTAATATTTACCCTAACCCTAGTCTTATCCTTCACCCTAAACCTAAGCCTAACCCTAAAACTAAAACTAACCCTAAACTATTCCCTCATTCTAGCCCAAACCTAAACCTAACCCTAAGCCTCAATCTAACCCTGACCCTAACCGAGAAACCGTAAAACATCAGCTTAACCGGAAACCTAACACTAACCCTCACACGAACCCTAACCCTTTCCCTAAACCTAAGCCTATCCCTAATCCTAACCCTAATCCTGACCTAAACGTAACACTTACCCTAACCCTAAACTTAACCCTAACCTTAACTCTACCCTAACCCTAACCCTTACAATTACTCTAAAGCTGACCCTAACCCTACACCCTAACTCTAACTCGAAACCTAACCCTAACCTAGCCCTACCTTTGACCGTAAACCAAGCCTTAACCCTAATCTTCTCCCTACCCTAACCTAACCCTAAACCAAATTCTAATACTTAGCTTAATCCTAACTCTAACCTTAACCCTAACCCTTACACTAACCCTCACTATTACCTGAAAATTCACCCTAACCCTAACCCTAACCCTAACTCTAACTCTAACCCTAACCATAGCACCTACCCTAAACCCTCACCTTAACTGTAAACCTAACCCTAACCCTCACCCTCCCCCGAACCTCTAACCGTATCCCCAAATCTAAACCTAACGCTATCCCTAAACTTATCCCTAACCCTAACCCAAACACAAACACTAACCCTAATCTAACACTAACCCTAAACTTAACCCTACCCTAACCATAAACCTAACCCTAACGCCCTAAACCTAACCTCTGACACTAAGTAGAATCCTCATCGTAATCCTAACGCTTTCCTTAACCCTCACCCTGAACCTAAACGTCACTCTAACCCTGAACCTAAATCTAACATTAACACTAAAAGTAACTCCTAACCCTAACCCGAACCCTAAACCTAACCTTAACACTAACCTGAACACAAAATCAAACTCTAGCCCTAACCATAATAACCCTCGCCCCATCCTAAATTTCATCCAACCCTAACCTTAACCCTAAACCTAAACCTAACCCAAACCCTAACCTTAAACCAAACTCTAACCATAACGCTACTCCACCTCTTACCCTAAAACTAAGCCTTACATTAGCCCTGAATCTAAGCCCAGACCTAGTCCGATTTCTAACCGTAGCCCTAATCCTAACACTAAATAGAACACTAAGTCTAATTCGAAACCTGAACCGAAACCGAAATCTTACGCTACACCTAACCCTAAACCTAACTCTAACTCTAATCCTAAACATAACACTTGCCCTAAACCCTCACCTTAACTGTGAAACTAACCATAACCCTCACCCTAAACCCTAACAATATCCCCCAACCATAAGCCTATGGCTATCCCTAACCCCAACACTAACCTGAATCCCTAAGCCCTAACGATAACACTAACCCTAACCCAAACCCTAACCCCTAACACCAAAGCCTAACCCAAACCTTAACACTAACTCTCACCCTAACTCTAACACTAACCCTAAACCTAATCATAAACCTAACCCTAACCCTAACCCAAAACTAAGCATGACCAGAACCACAATGACTAACTGGAACCCTCACCCAAACCCTAACCCGAAACTAAAACTGTAACCCCTAACACCTTTCCAGAACCATAATCCTAACCCTAACCAAACCTAACCCTAAACCTCACCCTCACCCCAACCACAACGCCCAACACAAACCGTGACCCTAACCCTAACCGAAACACTAAACTTAACCCTAACCTAAAACCTAAAACTAACCCTAAAGCTAAACAGAACCCGTCAACTTTACCCTAACATGAAACACAACCTTAACACTAACCTGAAACCTAAACCAAACCTTAGCCATAACCCTAACCCTAACCCTCACCCTCACCCTATCTTAAACTTCACCGTATCCCTAACCTAAAGCTCACCCTAACTCTAAACCTGTCCCTACCCCGAAACCTAACCCTAATCTTAAGCTTGGCCCACCTGTAACCCTAAAACTAACCGTTACAATAACTCTGGTCCTAACCCTCACCCTAAACCTAATCCTAATCCTAACCCTGACCGTAATCCTAACCCTGACCGTAACCCTAACCTAACCTTAACCCTAACTTTAACCCTGCCATGAACTCAAACCTAACCCTCACCCCTCACAGTAACTCTAACCCTAACCCGAAACTGAACCTTCACCTTTAAACAAAATTTCACCCTACCCATAACCCTAAACCTACCCTAACTTCATTGCAATCCTAACAATAAGCTAAATTAAACCTAACCCTGAACCTACCTCTAAACCTAACCCCAACCCTAACCCCGACCCTAACGTGAACCCTAATCCTAACTCTCACACTTAACATAAACTTCACCCTAACCCTAACCCTAAAACTAAACATAATACTAAATCTCCCCCAACTCTGACCCTGACCCTTATCCTAACCATAAACCTAACCCTAACCCTAAACTTAACCCTAACCCTGTCCCTAACTCTATCTCTAACCCTAATCCTAACCTTAAAACTTACCCTACACACTCAGCTTCAATGGAAACCTAGCACTACCCCTCACACTAACATCTAAACCTAAACCCTACCCTTAACCTAAGCCTATCTCTAACCTTAACCTAGCCTTAAACCTAACCATGACTTAACCCTAACACTTACCCTAAGCCTAAAACTAATCTTAACCCTAAACCTAATCCTAACCTTAACCCTAACCCTAACGCCTAATGCTGAGGCTAAGCTCAACCCTCACCCTTAACTTAAACTTCACCCTAACCCTAACCCTAAACCGAACCCTATCCCGAAATCTCACCCTAAACCTGACCCTAACATTAATCCAAACACCAAAACCTAACCCTAACACTAATACTAACCCTCAACCTAACCCTAACCTGATCCTAACCTTCACTCAAACACCTAACTCTAATATTTACCCTAACCCTAGTCTTATCCTTCACCCTAAACCTAAGCCTAACCCTAAAACTAAACCTAACCCTAAACTATTCCCTCATTCTAGCCCAAACCTAAACCTAACCCTAAGCCTCAATCTAACCCTGACCCTAACCGAGAAACCGTAAAACATCAGCTTAACCGGAAACCTAACACTAACCCTCACACGAACCCTAACCCTTTCCCTAAACCTAAGCCTATCCCTAATCCTAACCCTAAGCCTGACCTAAACGTAACACTTACCCTAACCCTAAACTTAACCCTAACCTTAACTCTACCCTAACCCTAACCTTTACAATTACTCTAAAGCTGACCCTAACCCTACACCCTAACTCTAACTCTAAACGTAACCCTAACCTAGCCCTACCTTTGACCGTAAACCAAGCCGTAACCCTAACCTTCTCCCTACCCTACCCTAACCCTAAACCAAATTCTAATACTTAGCTTAATCCTAACTCTAACCTTAACCCTAACCCTTACACTAACCCTCACTATTACCTGAAAATTCACCCTAACCCTAACTCTAACTCTAACCCTAACCACACACCTACCCTAAACCCTCACCTTAACTGTAAACCTGACCCTAACCCTCACCCTCACCCTAACCTCTAACCGCATCCCCAAATCTAAACCTAACGCTATCCCTAAACTTATCCCTAACCCTAACCCAAACACAAACACTAACCCTAATCTAACACTAACCCTAAACTTAACCCTACCCTAACCATAAACCTAACCCTAACGCCCTAAACCGAACCTCTAACACTAAGTATAATCCTCACCGTAATCCTAACCTTTTCTTAACCCTCACCCTGAACCTAAACGTCACTCTAACCCTGAACCTCAATCTAACATTAACACTAAAAGTAACTCCTAACCCTAACCCGAACCCTAAACCTAACCTTAACACTAACCTGAACACAAAATCAAACTCTAGCCCTAACCATAAAAACCCTCGTCCCATCCTAAATTTCATCCAACCCTAACCTTAACCCTAAACCTAAACCTAACCCAAACCCTAACCTTAAACCAAACTCTAACCATGACGCTAGTCCACCTCTAACCCTAAAACTAAGCGTTACATTAGCCCTGAATCTAACCCCAGACCTAGTCCGAATTCTAACCGTAGACCTAATCCTAACACTAACCCAAACTCTAACCTTGATCCTAAATAGAACACTAAGTCTAATTCGAAACCTGAACCGAAACCGAAATCTTACGCTACACCTAACCCTAAACCTAACCCTAACTCTAATCCTAAACATAACACTTACCCTAAACCCTCACCTTAACTGTGAAACCATAATAACCCTCACCCCAACCACAACGACTAACACAAGCCGTGACCCTAACCATAACCGTAACACTAAACTTAACCCTAACCTAAAACCTAAAACTAACCCTAAAGCTAAACAGAACCCGTCAACTTTACCCTAACACGAAACACAACCTTAACACTAACCTGAAACCTAAACCAAACCTCAGCCATAACCCTAACCCTAACCCATCACCCTCACCCTATCTTAAACTTCCCCGTATCCCTAACCTAAAGCTCACCCTAACTCTAAACCTGTCCCTACCCCGAAACCTAACCCTAATCTTAACCTTGGCCTACCTGTAACCCTAAAACTAACCGTTACAATATCTCTGGTCCTAACCCTCAACCTACACCTAATCCTAATCCTAACCCTGACCGTAATCCTAACCCTGACCGTAACCCTAACCTAACCTTAACCCTAACTTTAACCCTGCCATAAACTCAAACCTAAACCTCACCCCTAACAATAACTCTAACCCTAACCCTAAAACGAACCCTCACCTTTAACCAAAATTTCACTGTACCCATAACCCTAAACCTACCCTAACTTCATGGCAATCCTAACCTTAACCTAAATTAAACCTAACCCTGAACCTACCTCTAACCCTAACCCTAAACCTAACCCCAACCCTAACCCTGACCCTAACGTGAACCCTAACCCCAACCCTAACCCTAACTCTCACACTTAACATAAACTTCACCCTAACCCTAACCCTAAAACTAAAAATAATACTAAATCTCCCCCAACTCTGACCCTGACCCTTATCCTAACCATAAACCTAACCCTAACCCTAAACTTAACCCTAACCCTGTCCCTAACTCTATCTCTAACCCTAATCCTAACCTTAAAACTTACCCTACACACTCAGCTTCAATGGAAACCTAGCACTACCCCTCACACTAACATCTAAACCTAAACCCTACCCTTAACCTAAGCCTATCTCTAACCTTAACCTAGCCTTAAACCTAACCATGACTTAACCCTAACACTTACCCTAACCCTAAAACTAATCTTAACCCTAAACCTAATCCTAACCTTAACCCTAACCCTAACGCCTAATGCTGAGGCTAAGCTCAACCCTCACCCTTAACTTAAACTTCACCCTAACCCTAACCCTAAACCGAACCCTAACCCTAAAGCTCACCCTAAACCTGACCCTAACATTAATCCAAACACCAAAACCTAACCCTAACACTAATACTAACCCTCAACCTAACCCTAACCTGATCCTAACCTTCACTCAAACACCTAACTCTAATATTTACCCTAACCCTAGTCTTATCCTTCACCCTAAACCTAAGCCTAACCCTAAAACTAAACCTAACCCTAAACTATTCCCTCATTCTAGCCCAAACCTAAACCTAACCCTAAGCCTCAATCTAACCCTGACCCTAACCGAGAAACCGTAAAACATCAGCTTAACCGGAAACCTAACACTAACCCTCACACGAACCCTAACCCTTTCCCTAAACCTAAGCCTATCCCTAATCCTAACCCTAATCCTGACCTAAACGTAACCCTTACCCTAACCCTAAACTTAACCCTAACCTTAACTCTACCCTAACCCTAACCCTTACAATTACTCTAAAGCTGACCCTAACCCTACACCCTAACTCTAACTCGAAACCTAACCCTAACCTAGCCCTACCTTTGACCGTAAACCAAGCCTTAACCCTAATCTTCTCCCTACCCTAACCTAACCCTAAACCAAATTCTAATACTTAGCTTAATCCTAACTCTAACCTTAACCCTAACCCTTACACTAACCCTCACTATTACCTGAAAATTCACCCTAACCCTAACCCTAACCCTAACTCTAACTCTAACCCTAACCATAGCACCTACCCTAAACCCTCACCTTAACTGTAAACCTAACCCTAACCCTCACCCTCCCCCTAACCTCTAACCGTATCCCCAAATCTAAACCTAACGCTATCCCTAAACTTATCCCTAACCCTAACCCAAACACAAACACTAACCCTAATCTAACACTAACCCTAAACTTAACCCTACCCTAACCATAAACCTAACCCTAACGCCCTAAACCTAACCTCTGACACTAAGTAGAATCCTCATCGTAATCCTAACGCTTTCCTTAACCCTCACCCTGAACCTAAACGTCACTCTAACCCTGAACCTAAATCTAACATTAACACTAAAAGTAACTCCTAACCCTAACCCGAACCCTAAACCTAACCTTAACACTAACCTGAACACAAAATCAAACTCTAGCCCTAACCATAATAACCCTCGCCCCATCCTAAATTTCATCCAACCCTAACCTTAACCCTAAACCTAAACCTAACCCAAACCCTAACCTTAAACCAAACTCTAACCATAACGCTACTCCACCTCTTACCCTAAAACTAAGCCTTACATTAGCCCTGAATCTAAGCCCAGACCTAGTCCGATTTCTAACCGTAGCCCTAATCCTAACACTAAATAGAACACTAAGTCTAATTCGAAACCTGAACCGAAACCGAAATCTTACGCTACACCTAACCCTAAACCTAACTCTAACTCTAATCCTAAACATAACACTTGCCCTAAACCCTCACCTTAACTGTGAAACTAACCATAACCCTCACCCTAAACCCTAACAATATCCCCCAACCATAAGCCTATGGCTATCCCTAACCCCAACACTAACCTGAATCCCTAAGCCCTAACGATAACACTAACCCTAACCCAAACCCTAACCCCTAACACCAAAGCCTAACCCAAACCTTAACACTAACTCTCACCCTAACTCTAACACTAACCCTAAACCTAATCATAAACCTAACCCTAACCCTAACCCAAAACTAAGCATGACCAGAACCACAATGACTAACTGGAACCCTCACCCAAACCCTAACCCGAAACTAAAACTGTAACCCCTAACACCTTTCCAGAACCATAATCCTAACCCTAACCAAACCTAACCCTAAACCTCACCCTCACCCCAACCACAACGCCCAACACAAACCGTGACCCTAACCCTAACCGAAACACTAAACTTAACCCTAACCTAAAACCTAAAACTAACCCTAAAGCTAAACAGAACCCGTCAACTTTACCCTAACATGAAACACAACCTTAACACTAACCTGAAACCTAAACCAAACCTTAGCCATAACCCTAACCCTAACCCTCACCCTCACCCTATTTAAACTTCACCGTATCCCTAACCTAAAGCTCACCCTAACTCTAAACCTGTCCCTACCCCGAAACCTAACCCTAATCTTAAGCTTGGCCCACCTGTAACCCTAAAACTAACCGTTACAATAACTCTGGTCCTAACCCTCACCCTAAACCTAATCCTAATCCTAACCCTGACCGTAATCCTAACCCTGACCGTAACCCTAACCTAACCTTAACCCTAACTTTAACCCTGCCATGAACTCAAACCTAACCCTCACCCCTCACAGTAACTCTAACCCTAACCCGAAACTGAACCTTCACCTTTAAACAAAATTTCACCCTACCCATAACCCTAAACCTACCCTAACTTCATTGCAATCCTAACAATAAGCTAAATTAAACCTAACCCTGAACCTACCTCTAAACCTAACCCCAACCCTAACCCCGACCCTAACGTGAACCCTAATCCTAACTCTCACACTTAACATAAACTTCACCCTAACCCTAACCCTAAAACTAAACATAATACTAAATCTCCCCCAACTCTGACCCTGACCCTTATCCTAACCATAAACCTAACCCTAACCCTAAACTTAACCCTAACCCTGTCCCTAACTCTATCTCTAACCCTAATCCTAACCTTAAAACTTACCCTACACACTCAGCTTCAATGGAAACCTAGCACTACCCCTCACACTAACATCTAAACCTAAACCCTACCCTTAACCTAAGCCTATCTCTAACCTTAACCTAGCCTTAAACCTAACCATGACTTAACCCTAACACTTACCCTAAGCCTAAAACTAATCTTAACCCTAAACCTAATCCTAACCTTAACCCTAACCCTAACGCCTAATGCTGAGGCTAAGCTCAACCCTCACCCTTAACTTAAACTTCACCCTAACCCTAACCCTAAACCGAACCCTATCCCGAAATCTCACCCTAAACCTGACCCTAACATTAATCCAAACACCAAAACCTAACCCTAACACTAATACTAACCCTCAACCTAACCCTAACCTGATCCTAACCTTCACTCAAACACCTAACTCTAATATTTACCCTAACCCTAGTCTTATCCTTCACCCTAAACCTAAGCCTAACCCTAAAACTAAACCTAACCCTAAACTATTCCCTCATTCTAGCCCAAACCTAAACCTAACCCTAAGCCTCAATCTAACCCTGACCCTAACCGAGAAACCGTAAAACATCAGCTTAACCGGAAACCTAACACTAACCCTCACACGAACCCTAACCCTTTCCCTAAACCTAAGCCTATCCCTAATCCTAACCCTAAGCCTGACCTAAACGTAACACTTACCCTAACCCTAAACTTAACCCTAACCTTAACTCTACCCTAACCCTAACCTTTACAATTACTCTAAAGCTGACCCTAACCCTACACCCTAACTCTAACTCTAAACGTAACCCTAACCTAGCCCTACCTTTGACCGTAAACCAAGCCGTAACCCTAACCTTCTCCCTACCCTACCCTAACCCTAAACCAAATTCTAATACTAAGCTTAATCCTAACTCTAACCTTAACCCTAACCCTTACACTAACCCTCACTATTACCTGAAAATTCACCCTAACCCTAACTCTAACTCTAACCCTAACCACACACCTACCCTAAACCCTCACCTTAACTGTAAACCTGACCCTAACCCTCACCCTCACCCTAACCTCTAACCGCATCCCCAAATCTAAACCTAACGCTATCCCTAAACTTATCCCTAACCCTAACCCAAACACAAACACTAACCCTAATCTAACACTAACCCTAAACTTAACCCTACCCTAACCATAAACCTAACCCTAACGCCCTAAACCGAACCTCTAACACTAAGTATAATCCTCACCGTAATCCTAACCTTTTCTTAACCCTCACCCTGAACCTAAACGTCACTCTAACCCTGAACCTCAATCTAACATTAACACTAAAAGTAACTCCTAACCCTAACCCGAACCCTAAACCTAACCTTAACACTAACCTGAACACAAAATCAAACTCTAGCCCTAACCATAAAAACCCTCGTCCCATCCTAAATTTCATCCAACCCTAACCTTAACCCTAAACCTAAACCTAACCCAAACCCTAACCTTAAACCAAACTCTAACCATGACGCTAGTCCACCTCTAACCCTAAAACTAAGCGTTACATTAGCCCTGAATCTAACCCCAGACCTAGTCCGAATTCTAACCGTAGACCTAATCCTAACACTAACCCAAACTCTAACCTTGATCCTAAATAGAACACTAAGTCTAATTCGAAACCTGAACCGAAACCGAAATCTTACGCTACACCTAACCCTAAACCTAACCCTAACTCTAATCCTAAACATAACACTTACCCTAAACCCTCACCTTAACTGTGAAACCATAATAACCCTCACCCCAACCACAACGACTAACACAAGCCGTGACCCTAACCATAACCGTAACACTAAACTTAACCCTAACCTAAAACCTAAAACTAACCCTAAAGCTAAACAGAACCCGTCAACTTTACCCTAACACGAAACACAACCTTAACACTAACCTGAAACCTAAACCAAACCTCAGCCATAACCCTAACCCTAACCCATCACCCTCACCCTATCTTAAACTTCCCCGTATCCCTAACCTAAAGCTCACCCTAACTCTAAACCTGTCCCTACCCCGAAACCTAACCCTAATCTTAACCTTGGCCTACCTGTAACCCTAAAACTAACCGTTACAATATCTCTGGTCCTAACCCTCAACCTACACCTAATCCTAATCCTAACCCTGACCGTAATCCTAACCCTGACCGTAACCCTAACCTAACCTTAACCCTAACTTTAACCCTGCCATAAACTCAAACCTAAACCTCACCCCTAACAATAACTCTAACCCTAACCCTAAAACGAACCCTCACCTTTAACCAAAATTTCACTGTACCCATAACCCAAAACCTACCCTAACTTCATGGCAATCCTAACCTTAACCTAAATTAAACCTAACCCTGAACCTACCTCTAACCCTAACCCTAAACCTAACCCCAACCCTAACCCTGACCCTAACGTGAACCCTAACCCCAACCCTAACCCTAACTCTCACACTTAACATAAACTTCACCCTAACCCTAACCCTAAAACTAAAAATAATACTAAATCTCCCCCAACTCTGACCCTGACCCTTATCCTAGCCATAAACCTAACCCTAACCCTAAACTTAACCCTAACCCTGTCCCTAACTCTATCTCTAACCCTAATCCTAACCTTAAAACTTACCCTACACACTCAGCTTCAATGGAAACCTAGCACTACCCCTCACACTAACATCTAAACCTAAACCCTACCCTTAACCTAAGCCTATCTCTAACCTTAACCTAGCCTTAAACCTAACCATGACTTAACCCTAACACTTACCCTAACCCTAAAACTAATCTTAACCCTAAACCTAATCCTAACCTTAACCCTAACCCTAACGCCTAATGCTGAGGCTAAGCTCAACCCTCACCCTTAACTTAAACTTCACCCTAACCCTAACCCTAAACCGAACCCTAACCCTAAAGCTCACCCTAAACCTGACCCTAACATTAATCCAAACACCAAAACCTAACCCTAACACTAATACTAACCCTCAACCTAACCCTAACCTGATCCTAACCTTCACTCAAACACCTAACTCTAATATTTACCCTAACCCTAGTCTTATCCTTCACCCTAAACCTAAGCCTAACCCTAAAACTAAACCTAACCCTAAACTATTCCCTCATTCTAGCCCAAACCTAAACCTAACCCTAAGCCTCAATCTAACCCTGACCCTAACCGAGAAACCGTAAAACATCAGCTTAACCGGAAACCTAACACTAACCCTCACACGAACCCTAACCCTTTCCCTAAACCTAAGCCTATCCCTAATCCTAACCCTAATCCTGACCTAAACGTAACCCTTACCCTAACCCTAAACTTAACCCTAACCTTAACTCTACCCTAACCCTAACCCTTACAATTACTCTAAAGCTGACCCTAACCCTACACCCTAACTCTAACTCGAAACCTAACCCTAACCTAGCCCTACCTTTGACCGTAAACCAAGCCTTAACCCTAATCTTCTCCCTACCCTAACCTAACCCTAAACCAAATTCTAATACTTAGCTTAATCCTAACTCTAACCTTAACCCTAACCCTTACACTAACCCTCACTATTACCTGAAAATTCACCCTAACTCTAACCCTAACTCTAACTCTAACCCTAACCATAGCACCTACCCTAAACCCTCACCTTAACTGTAAACCTAACCCTAACCCTCACCCTCCCCCTAACCTCTAACCGTATCCCCAAATCTAAACCTAACGCTATCCCTAAACTTATCCCTAACCCTAACCCAAACACAAACACTAACCCTAATCTAACACTAACCCTAAACTTAACCCTACCCTAACCATAAACCTAACCCTAACGCCCTAAACCTAACCTCTGACACTAAGTAGAATCCTCATCGTAATCCTAACGCTTTCCTTAACCCTCACCCTGAACCTAAACGTCACTCTAACCCTGAACCTCAATCTAACATTAACACTAAAAGTAACTCCTAACCCTAACCCGAACCCTAAACCTAACCTGAACACTAACCTGAACACAAAATCAAACTCTAGCCCTAACCATAATAACCCTCGCCCCATCCTAAATTTCATCCAACCCTAACCTTAACCCTAAACCTAAACCTAACCCAAACCCTAACCTTAAACCAAACTCTAACCATAACGCTACTCCACCTCTTACCCTAAAACTAAGCCTTACATTAGCCCTGAATCTAAGCCCAGACCTAGTCCGATTTCTAACCGTAGCCCTAATCCTAACACTAAATAGAAGACTAAGTCTAATTCGAAACCTGAACCGAAACCGAAATCTTACGCTACACCTAACCCTAAACCTAACCCTAACTCTAATCCTAAACATAACACTTGCCCTAAACCCTCACCTTAACTGTGAAACTAACCATAACCCTCACCCTAAACCCTAACAATATCCCCCAACCATAAGCCTATGGCTATCCCTAACCCCAACACTAACCTGAATCCCTAAGCCCTAACGATAACACTAACCCTAACCCAAACCCTAACCCCTAACACCAAAGCCTAACCCAAACCTTAACACTAACCCTAAACCTAATCATAAACCTAACCCTAACCCAAAACTAAGCATGACCAGAACCACAATGACTAACCGGAACCCTCACCCAAACCCTAACCCGAAACTAAAGCTGTAACCCCTAACACCTTACCAGAACCATAATCCTAACCCTACCCAAACCTAACCCTAAACCTCACCCTCACCCCAACCACAACGCCCAACACAAACCGTGACCCTAACCCTAACAGGAACACTAAACTTAACCCTAACCTAAAACCTAAAACTAACCCTAAAGCTAAACAGAACCCGTCAACTTTACCCTAACACGAAACACAACCTTAACACTAACCTAAAACCTAAACCAAACCTTAGCCATAACCCTAACACTAACCCTCACCCTCACCCTATCTTAAACTTCACCGTATCCCTAACCTAAAGCTCACCCTAACTCTAAACCTGTCCCTACCCCGAAACCTAACCCTAATCTTAACCTTGGCCCACCTGTAACCTTAAAACTATCCGTTACAATAACTCTGGTCCTAACCCTCACCCTAAACCTAATCCTAATCCTAACCCTGACCGTAATCCTAACCCTGACCGTAACCCTAACCTAACCTTAACCCTAACTTTAACCCTGCCCTAAACTCAAACCTAACCCTCACCCCTCACAGTAACTCTAACCCTAACCCTAAACTGAACCCTCACCTTTAACCAAAATTTCACCCTACCCATAACCCTAAACCTACCCTAACTTCATTGCAATCCTAACAATAAGCTAAATTAAACCTAACCCTGAACCTACCTCTAAACCTAACCCCAACCCTAACCCCGACCCTAACGTGAACCCTAACCCCTAACCCTAACCCTAACTCTCACACTTAACATAAACTTCACCCTAACCCTAACCCTAAAACTAAACATAATACTAAATCTCCCCCAACTCTGACCCTGACCCTTATCCTAACCATAAACCTAACCCTAACCCTAAACTTAACCCTAACCCTGTCCCTAACTCTATCTCTAACCCTAATCCTAACCTTAAAGCTTACCCTACACACTCAGCTTCAATGGAAACCTAGCACTACCCCTCACACTAACATCTAAACCTAAACCCTACCCTTAACCTAAGCCTATCTCTAACCTTAACCTAGCCTTAAACCTAACCATGACTTAACCCTAACACTTACCCTAAGCCTAAAACTAATCTTAACCCTAAACCTAATCCTAACCTTAACCCTAACCCTAACGCCTAATGCTGAGGCTAAGCTCAACCCTCACCCTTAACTTAAACTTCACCCTAACCCTAACCCTAAACCGAACCCTATCCCTAAATCTCACCCTAAACCTGACCCTAACATTAATCCAAACACCAAAACCTAACCCTAACACTAATACTAACCCTCAACCTAACCCTAACCTGATCCTAACCTTCACTCAAACACCTAACTCTAATATTTACCCTAACCCTAGTCTTATCCTTCACCCTAAACCTAAGCCTAACCCTAAAACTAAACCTAACCCTAAACTATTCCCTCATTCTAGCCCAAACCTAAACCTAACCCTAAGCCTCAATCTAACCCTGACCCTAACCGAGAAACCGTAAAACATCAGCTTAACCGGAAACCTAACACTAACCCTCACACGAACCCTAACCCTTTCCCTAAACCTAAGCCTATCCCTAATCCTAACCCTAACCCTGACCTAAACGTAACCCTTACCCTAACCCTAAACTTAACCCTAACCTTAACTCTACCCTAACCCTAACCCTTACAATTACTCTAAAGCTGACCCTAACCCTACACCCTAACTCTAACTCTAAACGTAACCCTAACCTAGCCCTACCTTTGACCGTAAACCAAGCCTTAACCCTAATCTTCTCCCTAGCCTAACCTAACCCTAAACCAAATTCTAATACTTAGCTTAATCCTAACTCTAACCTTAACCCTAACCCTTACACTAACCCTCACTATTACCTGAAAATTCACCCTAACCCTAACCCTAACCCTAACTCTAACTCTAACCCTAACCATAGCACCTACCCTAAACCCTCACCTTAACTGTAAACCTAACCCTAACCCTCACCCTCCCCCTAACCTCTAACCGTATCCCCAAATCTAAACCTAACGCTATTCCTAAACTTATCCCTAACCCTAACCCAAACACAATCACTAACCCTAATCTAACACTAACCCTAAACTTAACCCTACCCTAACCATAAACCTAACCCTAACGCCCTAAACCTAACCTCTGACACTAAGTAGAATCCTCACCGTAATCCTAACGCTTTTCTTAACCCTCACCCTGAACCTAAACGTCACTCTAACCCTGAACCTCAATCTAACATTAACACTAAAAGTAACTCCGAACCCTAACCCGAACCCTAAACCTAACCTTAACACTAACCTGAACACAAAATCAAACTCTAGCCCTAACCATAATAACCCTCGCCCCATCCTAAATTTCATCCAACCCTAACCTTAACCCTAAACCTAAACCTAACCCAAACCCTAACCTTAAACCAAACTCTAACCATAACGCTACTCCACCTCTTACCCTAAAACTAAGCCTTACATTAGCCCTGAATCTAAGCCCAGACCTAGTCCGATTTCTAACCGTAGCCCTAATCCTAACACTAAATAGAACACTAACTCTAATTAGAAACCTGAACATAAACCGAAATCTTACGCTACACCTAACCCTAAACCTAACCCTAACTCTAATCCTAAACATAACACTTGCCCTAAACCCTCACCTTAACTGTGAAACTAACCATAACCCTCACCCTAAACCCTAACAATATCCCCCAACCATAAGCCTATGGCTATCCCTAACCCCAGCACTAACCTGAATCCCTAAGCCCTAACGATAACACTAACCCTAGCCCAAACCCTAACCCCTAACACCAAAGCCTAACCCAAACCTTAACACTAACTCTCACCCTAACTCTAACACTAACCCTAAACCTAATCATAAACCTAACCCTAACCCTAACCCAAAACTAAGCATGACCAGAACCACAATGACTAACCGGAACCCTCACCCAAACCCTAACCCGAAACTAAAACTGAAACCCCTAACACCTTACCAGAACCATAATCCTAACCCTACCCAAACCTAACCCTGAACCTAACCCTCACCGCAACCACAACTCCTAACACAAACCGTCACCCTAAACCAAACCGTAACACTGAACTTAACCCTAACCTAAAACCTAAAACTAACCCTAAAGCTAAACAGAACCCGTCAACTTTACCCTAACACTAAACACAACCTTAACACTAACCTGAAAACTAAACCAAACCTTAGCCATAACCCGAACCCTAACCCTCACCCTCACCCTATCTTAAACTTCCCCGTATCCCTAACCTAAAGCTCACCCTAACTCTAAACCTGTCCCTACCCCGAAACCTAACCCTAATCTTAACCTTGGCCCACCTGTAACCCTAAAACTAACCGTTACAATAACTCTGGTCCTAGCCCTCACGCTAAACCTAATCCTAATCCTAACCCTGACCGTAATCCTAACCCTGACCGTAACCCTAACCTAACCTTAACCCTAACTTTAACCCTGCCATGAACTCAAACCTAACCCTCACCCCTCACAGTAACACTAACCCTAACCCTAAACTGAACCCTCACCTTTAACCAAAATTTCACCCTACCCATAATCCTAAACCTACCCTAACTTCATTGCAATCCTAACCTGAACCTAAATTAAACCTAACCCTGAACCTACCTCTAACCCTAACCCTAAACCTAACCCCAACCCTAACCCTGACCCTAAAGTGAACCCTAACCCCAACCCTAACCCTAACTCTCACACTTAACATAAACTTCACCCTAACCCTAACCCTAAAACTAAAAATAATACTAAATCTCCCCCAACTCTGACCCTGACCCTAATCCTAACCATAAACCTAACCCTAACCCTAAACTTAACCCTAACCCTGTCCCTAACTCTATCTCTAACCCTAATCCTAACCTTAAAACTTACCCTACACACTCAGCTTCAATGGAAACCTAGCACTACCCCTCACACTAACATCTAAACCTAAACCCTACCCTTAACCTAAGCCTATCTCTAACCTTAACCTAGCCCTAAACCTAACCATGACTTAACCCTAACACTTACCCTAAGCCTAAAACTAATCTTAACCCTAAACCTAATCCTAACCTTAACCCTAACCCTAACGCCTAATGCTGAGGCTAAGCTCAACCCTCACCCTTAACTTCAACTTCACCCTAACACCTAACCCTAAACCGAACCCTAACCCTAAAGCTCACCCTAAACCTGACCCTAACATTAATCCAAACACCAAAACCTAACCCTAACACTAATACTAACCCTCAACCGCACCCTAACCTGATCCTAACCTTCACTCAAACACCTAACTCTAATATTTACCCTAACCCTAGTCTTATCCTTCTCCCTAAACCTAAGCCTAACCCTAAAACTAATCCTAACCCTAAACTATTCCCTCATTCTAGCCCAAACCTAAACCTAACCCTAAGCCTCAATCTAACCCTGACCCTAACCGAGAAACCGTAAAACATCAGCTTAACCGGAAACCTAACACTAACCCTCACACGAACCCTAACCCTTTCCCTAAACCTAAGCCTATCCCTAATCCTAACCCTAACCCTGACCTAAACGTAACCCTTACCCTAACCCTAAACTTAACCCTAACCTTAACTCTACCCTAACCCTAACCCTTACAATTACTCTAAAGCTGACCCTAACCCTACACCCTAACTCTAACTCGAAACCTAACCCTAACCTAGCCCTACCTTTGACCGTAAACCAAGCCTTAACCCTAACCTTCTCCCTACCCTAACCTAACCCTAAACCAAATTCTAACACTAATCTTAATCCGAACTCTAACCTTAACCCTAACCCTTACACTAACCCTCACTATTACCTGAAAATTCACCCTAACCCTAACCCTAACCCTAACTCTAACTCTAACCCTAACCATAGCACTTACCCTAAACCCTCACCTTCACTGTAAACCTAACCCTAACCCTAACCCTCACCCTAACCTCTAACTGTATCCCCAAATCGAAACCTAACGCTATCCCTAAACTTATCCCTAACCCTAACCCAAACAAAAACACTAACCCTAATCTAACACTAACCCTAAACTTAACCCTACCCTAACCATAAACCTAACCCTAACGCCCTAAACCTAACCTCTAACACTAAGTATAATCCTCACCGTAATCCTAACCCTTTTCTTAACCCTCACCCTGAACCTGAACGTCACTCTAACCCTGATCCTAAATCTAACATTAACAGTAAAAGTAACTCCTAACCCTATCCCGAACCCTAAACCTAACCTTAAAACTATCCTGAACACAGAATCAAACTCTAGCCCTAACCATAATAACCCTCGCCCCATCCTAAATTTCATCCAACCCTAACCTTAACCCTAAACCTAAACCTAACCCAAACCCTAACCTTAAACCAAACCCTAACCATAACGCTACTCCACCTCTAACCCTAAAACTAAGCCTTACATTAGCCCTGAATCTAACCCCAGACCTAGACCGAATTCTAACCGTAGACCTAATCCTAACACTAACCCAAACTCTAACCTTGATCCGAAATAGAACACTAAGTCTAATTCGAAACCTGAACCGAAACCGAAATTTTACGCTACACCTAACCCTAAACCTAACCCTAACTCTAATCCTAAACATAACACTTACCCTAAACCCTCACCTTAACTGTGAAACTAACCATAACCCTCACCCTAAACCCTAACAATATCCCCCAACCATAACCCTATGGCTATCCCTAACCCGAACACTAATGTGAATCCCTAAGCCCTAACGAGAACACTAACCCTAACCCAAACCCTAACCCCTAACACCAAAGCCTAACCCAAACCTTAACACTAACTCTCACCCTAACTCTAACACTAACCCTAAACCTAATCATAAACCTAACCCTAACCCTAACCCAAAACTAAGCATGACCAGAACCACAATGACTAACCGGAACCCTCACCCAAACCCTAACCCGAAACTAAAACTGGAACCCCTAACACCTTACCAGAACCATAATCCTAACCCTACCCAAACCTAACCCTGAACCTAACCCTCAGCGCAACCACAACTCCTAACACAAACCGTCACCCTAAACCAAACCGTAACACTGAACTTAACCCTAACCTAAAACCTAAAACTAACCCTAAAGCTAAACAGAACCCGTCAACTTTACCCTAACACGAAACACAACCTTAACACTAACCTGAAAACTAAACCAAACCTTAGCCATAACCCGAACCCTAACCCTCACCCTCACCCTATCTTAAACTTCCCCGTATCCATAACCTAAAGCTCACCCTAACTCTAAACCTGTCCCTACCCCGAAACCTAACCCTAATCTTAACCTTGGCCCACCTCTAACCCTAAAACTAACCGTTACAATAACTCTGATCCTAAGCCTCACCCTAAACCTAATCCTAATCCTAAAACTGACCGTAATCCTAACCCTGACCGTGACCCTAACCTAACCTTAACCCTAACTTTAACCCTGCCCTAAACTCAAACTTAACCCTCACCCCTAACAATAACTCTAACCCTAAACCTAAACTGAACCCTCACCTTTAACCAAAATTTCACCCTACCCATAACCCTAAAACTACCCTAACTTCATTGCAATCCTAGCCTTAACCTAAATTAAACCTAACCCTGAACCTACCTCTAACCCTAACCCTAAACCTAACCCCAACCCTAACCCTGACCCTAACGTGAACCCTAACCCCTAAGCCTAACCCTAACTCTCACACTTAACATAAACTTCACCCTAACCCTAACCCTAAAACTAAAAATAATACTAAATCTCCCCCAACTCTGACCCTGACCCTAATCCTAACCATAAACCTAACCCTAACACTAAACTTAACCCTAACCCTGTCCCTAACTCTATCTCTAACCCTAATCCTTACCTTAAAACTTACCCTACACACTCAGCTTCAATGGAAACCTAGCACTAACCCTCACACTAACATCTAAACCTAAACCCTACCCTTAACCTAAGCATATCTCTAACCTTAACCTAGCCCTAAACCTAACCATGACTTAACCCTAACACTTACCCTAAGTCTAAAACTAATCTTAACCCTAAACCTAATCCTAACCTTAACCCTAACCCTAACGCCTAATGCTGAGGCTAAGCTCTACCCTCACCCTTAACTTCAACTTCACCCTAACACCTAACCCTAAACCGAACCCTAACCCTAAAGCTCACCCTAAACCTGACCCTAACATTAATCCAAACACCAAAACCTAACCCTAACACTAATACTAACCCTCAACCTAACCCTAACCTGATCCTAAGCTTCACCCAAACACCTAGCTCTAATATTTACCCTAACCCTAATCTTATCCTTCACCCTAAACCTAAGCCTAACCCTAAAACTAAACCTAACCCTAAACTATTCCCTCACCCTAGCCCAAACCTAAACCTAACCCTAAGCCTCAATCTAACCCTGACCCTAACCGAGAAACCGTAAAACATCAGCTTAACCGGAAACCTAACACTAACCCTCACACGAACCCTAACCCTTTCCCTAAACCTAAGCCTATCCCTAATCCTAACCCTAACCCTGACCTAAACGTAACCCTTACCCTAACCCTAAACTTAACCCTAACCTTAACTCTACCCTAACCCTAACCCTTACAATTACTCTAAAGCTGACCCTAACCCTACACCCTAACTCTAACTCGAAACCTAACCCTAACCTAGCCCTACCTTTGACCGTAAACCAAGCCTTAACCCTAACCTTCTCCCTACCCTAACCTAACCCTAAACCAAATTCTAACACTAATCTTAATCCGAACTCTAACCTTAACCCTAACCCTTACACTAACCCTCACTATTACCTGAAAATTCACCCTAACCCTAACTCTAACTCTAACCCTAACCATAGCACTTACCCTAAACCCTCACCTTCACTGTAAACCTAACCCTAACCCTCACCCTCACCCTAACCTCTAACTGTATCCCCAAATCGAAACCTAAGGCTATCCCTAAACTTATCCCTAACCCTAACCCAAACAAAAACACTAACTCTAATCTAACCCTAACCCTAAACTTAACCCTACCGTAACCATAAACCTAACCCTAACGCCCTAAACCTAACCTCTAACACTAAGTATAATCCTCACCGTAATCCTAACCCTTTTCTTAACCCTCACCCTGAACCTGAACGTCACTCTAACCCTGAACCTAAATCTAACATTAACAGTAAAAGTAACTCCTAACCCTATCCCGAACCCTAAACCTAACCTTAAAACTATCCTGAACACAGAATCAAACTCTAGCCCTAACCATAATAACCCTCGCCCCATCCTAAATTTCATCCAACCCTAACCTTAACCCTAAACCTAAACCTAACCCAAACCCTAACCTTAAACCAAACCCTAACCATAACGCTACTCCACCTCTAACCCTAAAACTAAGCCTTACATTAGCCCTGAATCTAACCCCAGACCTAAGCCGAATTCTAACCGTAGACCTAATCCTAACACTAACCCAAACTCTAACCTTGATCCTAAATAGAACACTAAGTCTAATTCGAAACCTGAACCTAAACCGAAATCTTACGCTACACCTAACCCTAAACCTAACCCTAACTCTAATCCTAAACATAACACTTACCCTAAACCCTCACCTTAACTGTGAAACTAACCATAACCCTCACCCTAAACCCTAACAATATCCCCCAACCATAACCCTGTCGCTATCCCTAACCCGAACAGTAATGTGAATCCCTAAGCCCTAACGAGAACACTAACCCTAACCCAAACCCTAACCCCTAACACCAAAGCCTAACCCAAACCTTAACACTAACTCTCACCCTAACTCTAACACTAACCCTAAACCTAATCATAAACCTAACCCTAACCCTAACCCAAAACTAAGCATGACCAGAACCACAATGACTAACTGGAACCCTCACCCAAACCCTAACCCGAAACTAAAACTGTAACCCCTAACACCTTACCGGAACCATAATCCTAACCCTACCCAAACCTAACCCTGAACCTAACCCTCACCGCAACCACAACTCCTAACACAAACCGTCACCCTAAACCAAACCGTAACACTGAACTTAACCCTAACCTAAAACCTAAAACTAACCCTAAAGCTAAACAGAACCCGTCAACTTTACCCAAACACGAAACACAACCTTAACACTAACCTGAAAACTAAACCAAACCTTAGCCATAACCCGAACCCTAACCCTCACCCTCACCCTATCTTAAACTTCCCCGTATCCATAACCTAAAGCTCACCCTAACTCTAAACCTGTCCCTACCCCGAAACCTAACCCTAATCTTAACCTTGGCCCACCTGTAACCCTAAAACTAACCGTTACAATAACTCTGATTCTAACCCTCACCCTAAACCTAATCCTAATCCTAACCCTGACCGTAATCCTAACCCTGACCGTAACCCTAACCTAACCTTAACCCTAACTTTAACCCTGCCCTAAACTCAAACTTAACACTCACCCCTAACAATAACTCTAACTCTAAACCTAAACTGAACCCTCACCTTTAACCAAAATTTCACCCTATCCATAACCCTAAAACTACCCAAACTTCATGGCAATCCTAACCTTAACCTAAATTAAACCTAACCCTGAACCTACCTCTAACCCTAACCCTAAACCTAACCCCAACCCTAACCCTGACCCTAACGTGAACCCTAACCCCTAAGCCTAACCCTAACTCTCACACTTAACATAAACTTCACCCTAACCCTAAAACTAAACATAATACTAAATCTCCCCCAACTCTGACCCTGACCCTAATCCTAACCATAAACCTAACCCTAACACTAAACTTAACCCTAACCCTGTCCCTAACTCTATCTCTAACCCTAATCCTAACCTTAAAACTTACCCTACACACTCAGCTTCAATGGAAACCTAGCACTAACCCTCACACTAACAACTAAACCTAAACCCTACCCTTAACCTAAGCCTATCTCTAACCTTAACCTAGCCCTAAACCTAACCATGACTTAACCCTAACACTTACCCTAACCCTAAAACTAATCTTAACCCTAAACCTAATCCTAACCTTAACCCTAACCCTAACGCCTAATGCTGAGGCTAAGCTCAACGCTCACCCTTAACTTCAACTTCACCCTAACACCTAACCCTAAACCGAACCCTAACCCTAAAGCTCACCCTAAACCTGACCCTAACATTAATCCAAACACCAAAACCTAACCCTAACACTAATACTAACCCTCAACCTAACCCTAACCTGATCCTAAGCTTCACCCAAACACCTAACTCTAATATTTACCCTAACCCTAATCTTATCCTTCACCCTAAACCTAAGCCTAACCCTAAAACTAAACCTAACCCTAAACTATTCCCTCACCCTAGCCCAAACCTAAACCTAACCCTAAGCCTCAATCTAACCCTGACCCTAACCGAGAAACCGTAAAACATCAGCTTAACCGGAAACCTAACACTAACCCTCACACGAACCCTAACCCTTTCCCTAAACCTAAGCCTATCCCTAATCCTAACCCTAACCCTGACCTAAACGTAACCCTTACCCTAACCCTAAACTTAACCCTAACCTTAACTCTACCCTAACCCTAACCCTTACAATTACTCTAAAGCTGACCCTAACCCTACACCCTAACTCTAACTCGAAACCTAACCCTAACCTAGCCCTACCTTTGACCGTAAACCAAGCCTTAACCCTAACCTTCTCCCTACCCTAACCTAACCCTAAACCAAATTCTAACACTAATCTTAATCCGAACTCTAACCTTAACCCTAACCCTTACACTAACCCTCACTATTACCTGAAAATTCGCCCTAACCCTAACCCTAACCCTAACTCTAACTCTAACCCTAACCATGGCACTTACCCTAAACCCTCACCTTCACTGTAAACCTAACCCTAACCCTCACCCTCACCGTAACCTCTAACTGTATCCCCAAATCGAAACCTAACGCTATCCCTAAACTTATCCCTAACTCTAACCCTAACAAAAACACTAACTCTAATCTAACCCTAACCCTAAACTTAACCCTACCGTAACCATAAACCTAACCCTAACGCCCTAAACCTAACCTCTAACACTAAGTATAATCCTCACCGTAATCCTAACCCTTTTCTTAACCCTCACCCTGAACCTGAACGTCACTCTAACCCTGAACCTAAATCTAACATTAACAGTAAAAGTAACTCCTAACCCTATCCCGAACCCTAAACCTAACCTTAAAACTATCCTGCACACAGAATCAAACTCTAGCCCTAACCATAATAACCCTCGCCCCATCCTAAATTTCATCCAACCCTAACCTTAACCCTAAACCTAAACCTAACCCAAACCCTAACCTTAAACCAAACCCTAACCATAACGCTACTCCACCTCTAACCCTAAAACTAAGCCTTACATTAGCCCTGAATCTAACCCCAGACCTAGACCGAATTCTAACCGTAGACCTAATCCTAACACTAACCCAAACTCTAACCTTGATCCTAAATAGAACACTAAGTCTAATTCGAAACCTGAACCTAAACCGAAATCTTACGCTACACCTAACCCTAAACCTAACCCTAACTCTAATCCTAAACATAACACTTACCCTAAACCCTCACCTTAACTGTGAAACTAACCATAACCCTCACCCTAAACCCTAACAATATCCCCCAACCATAACCCTGTGGCTATCCCTAGCCCGAACACTAATGTGAATCCCTAAGCCCTAACGATAACACTAACCCTAACCCAAACCCTAACCCCTAACACCAAAGCCTAACCCAAACCTTAACACTAACTCTCACCCTACCTCTAACACTAACCCTAAACCTAATCATAAACCTAACGCTAACCCTAACCCAAAACTAAGCATGACCAGAACCACAATGACTAACCGGAACCCTCACCCAAACCCTAACCCGAAACTAAAACTGTAACCCCTAACACCTTACCAGAACCATAATCCTAACCCTACCCAAACCTAACCCTAAACCTAACCCTCACCGCAACCACAACTCCTAACACAAACCGTGACCCTAAACCAAACCGTAACACTAAACTTAACACTAACCTAAAACCTAAAACTAACCCTAAAGCTAAACAGAACCCGTCAACTTTACCCTAACACGAAACACAACCTTAACACTAACCTGAAAACTAAACCAAACCTTAGCCATAACCCGAACCCTAACCCTCACCCTCACCCTATCTTAAACTTCCCCGTATCCCTAACCTAAAGCTCACCCTAACTCTAAACCTATCCCTACCCCGAAACCTAACCCTAATCTTAACCTTGGCCCACCTGTAACCCTAAAACTAACCGTTACAATAACTCTGATCCTAACCTTCATCCTAAACCTAATCCTAATCCTAACCCTGACCGTAATCCTAACCCTGACTGTAACCCTAACCTAACCTTAACCCTAACTTTAACCCTGCCCTAAACTCAAACTTAACCCTCACCCCTAACAATAACTCTAACCCTAAACCTAAACTGAACCCTCACCTTTAACCAAAACTTCACCCTACCCATAACCCTAAAACTACCCAAACTTCATGGCAATCCTAACCTTAACCTAAATTAAACTTAACCCTGAACCTACCTCTAACCCTAACCCTAAACCTAACCCCAACCCTAACCCTGACCCTAACGTGAACTCTAACCCCTAAGCCTAACGCTAACTCTCACACTTAACATAAACTTCACCCTAACCCTAACCCTAAAACTAAACATAATACTAAATCTCCCCCAACTCTGACCCTGAGCCTAATCCTAAACATAAACCTAACCCTAACCCTAAACTTAACCCTAACCCTGTCCCTAACTCTATCTCTAACCCTAATCCTAACCTTAAAACTTACCCTACACACTCAGCTTCAATGGAAACCTAGCACTAACCCTCACACTAACATCTAAACCTAAACCCTATCCTTAACCTAAGCCTATCTCTAAACTTAACCTAGCCCTAAACCTAACCATGACTTAACCCTAACACTTACCCTAACCCTAAAACTAATCTTAACCCTAAACCTAATCCTAACCTTAACCCTAACCCTAACGCCTAATGCTAAGGCTAAGCTCAACCCTCACCCTTAACTTAAACTTCACCCTAACCCTAATCCTAAACCGAACCCTAACCCTAAAGCTCACCCTAAACCTGACCCTAACATTAATCCAAACACCAAAACCTAACCCTAACACTAACACTAACCCTCAACCTAACCCTAACCTGATCCTAACCCTCACCCAAACACCTAACTCTAATATTTACACTAACCCTAATCTTATACTTCACCCTAAACCTAAGCCTAACCCTAAAACTAAACCTAACCCTAAACTATTCCCTCACCCTAGCCCAAACCTAAACCTAACCCTAAGCCTCAATCTAACCCTGACCCTAACCGAGAAACCGTAAAACATCAGCTTAACCGGAAACCTAACACAAACCCTCACACGAACCCTAACCCTTTCCCTAAACCTAAGCCTATCCCTAATCCTAACCCTGACCTAAACGTAACCCTTACCCTAACCCTAAACTTAACCCTAACCTTAACTCTACCCTAACCCTAACCCTTACAATTACTCTAAAGCTGACCCTAACCCTACACCCTAACTCTAACTCGAAACCTAACCCTAACCTAGCCCTACCTTTGACCGTAAACCAAGCCTTAACCCTAACCTTCTCCCTACCCTAACCTAACCCTAAACCAAATTCTAACACTAATCTTAATCCGAACTCTAACCTTAACACTAACCCTTACACTAACCCTCACTATTACCTGAAAATTCACCCTAACCCTAACTCTAACTCTAACCCTAACCATAGCACTTACCCTAAACCCTCACCTTCACTGTAAACCTAACCCTAACCCTCACCCTCACCCTAACCTCTAACTGTATCCCCAAATCGAAACCTAAGGCTATCCCTAAACTTATCCCTAACCCTAACCCAAACAAAAACACTAACTCTAATCTAACCCTAACCCTAAACTTAACCCTACCGTAACCATAAACCTAACCCTAACGCCCTAAACCTAACCTCTAACACTAAGTATAATCCTCACCGTAATCCTAACCCTTTTCTTAACCCTCACCCTGAACCTGAACGTCACTCTAACCCTGATCCTAAATCTAATATTAACAGTAAAAGTAACTCCTAACCCTATCCCGAACCCTAAACCTAACCTTAAAACTATCCTGAACACAGAATCAAACTCTAGCCCTAACCATAATAACACTCGCCCCATCCTAAATTTCATCCAACCCTAACCTTAACCCTAATCCTAAACCTAACCCAAACCCTAACCTTAAACCAAACCCTAACCATAACGCTACTCCACCTCTAACCCTAAAACTAAGCCTTACATTAGCCCTGAATCTAACCCCAGACCTAAGCCGAATTCTAACCGTAGACCTAATCCTAACACTAACCCAAACTCTAACCTTGATCCGAAATAGAACACTAAGTCTAATTCGAAACCTGAACCGAAACCGAAATTTTACGCTACACCTAACCCTAAACCTAACCCTAACTCTAATCCTAAACATAACACTTACCCTAAACCCTCACCTTAACTGTGAAACTAACCATAACCCTCACCCTAAACCCTAACAATATCCCCCAACCATAACCCTATGGCTATCCCTAACCCGAACACTAATGTGAATCCCTAAGCCCTAACGAGAACACTAACCCTAACCCAAACCCTAACCCCTAACACCAAAGCCTAACCCAAACCTTAACACTAACTCTCACCCTAACTCTAACACTAACCCTAAACCTAATCATAAACCTAACCCTAACCCTAACCCAAAACTAAGCATGACCAGAACCACAATGACTAACCGGAACCCTCACCCAAACCCTAACCCGAAACTAAAACTGGAACCCCTAACACCTTACCAGAACCATAATCCTAACCCTACCCAAACCTAACCCTGAACCTAACCCTCACCGCAACCACAACTCCTAACACAAACCGTCACCCTAAACCAAACCGTAACACTGAACTTAACCCTAACCTAAAACCTAAAACTAACCCTAAAGCTAAACAGAACCCGTCAACTTTACCCTAACACGAAACACAACCTTAACACTAACCTGAAAACTAAACCAAACCTTAGCCATAACCCGAACCCTAACCCTCACCCTCACCCTATCTTAAACTTCCCCGTATCCATAACCTAAAGCTCACCCTAACTCTAAACCTGTCCCTACCCCGAAACCTAACCCTAATCTTAACCTTGGCCCACCTGTAACCCTAAAACTAACCGTTACAATAACTCTGATCCTAAGCCTCACCCTAAACCTAATCCTAATCCTAAAACTGACCGTAATCCTAACCCTGACCGTGACCCTAACCTAACCTTAACCCTAACTTTAACCCTGCCCTAAACTCAAACTTAACCCTCACCCCTAACAATAACTCTAACCCTAAACCTAAACTGAACCCTCACCTTTAACCAAAATTTCACCCTACCCATAACCCTAAAACTACCCTAACTTCATTGCAATCCTAGCCTTAACCTAAATTAAACCTAACCCTGAACCTACCTCTAACCCTAACCCTAAACCTAACCCCAACCCTAACCCTGACCCTAACGTGAACCCTAACCCCTAAGCCTAACCCTAACTCTCACACTTTACATAAACTTCACCCTAACCCTAACCCTAAAACTAAAAATAATACTAAATCTCCCCCAACTCTGACCCTGACCCTAATCCTAACCATAAACCTAACCCTAACACTAAACTTAACCCTAACCCTGTCCCTAACTCTATCTCTAACCCTAATCCTTACCTTAAAACTTACCCTACACAGTCAGCTTCAATGGAAACCTAGCACTAACCCTCACACTAACATCTAAACCTAAACCCTACCCTTAACCTAAGCCTATCTCTAACCTTAACCTAGCCCTAAACCTAACCATGACTTAACCCTAACACTTACCCTAAGCCTAAAACTAATCTTAACCCTAAACCTAATCCTAACCTTAACCCTAACCCTAACGCCTAATGCTGAGGCTAAGCTCTACCCTCACCCTTAACTTCAACTTCACCCTAACACCTAACCCTAAACCGAACCCTAACCCTAAAGCTCACCCTAAACCTGACCCTAACATTAATCCAAACACCAAAACCTAACCCTAACACTAATACTAACCCTCAACCTAACCCTAACCTGATCCTAAGCTTCACCCAAACACCTAGCTCTAATATTTACCCTAACCCTAATCTTATCCTTCACCCTAAACCTAAGCCTAACCCTAAAACTAAACCTAACCCTAAACTATTCCCTCACCCTAGCCCAAACCTAAACCTAACCCTAAGCCTCAATCTAACCCTGACCCTAACCGAGAAACCGTAAAACATCAGCTTAACCGGAAACCTAACACTAACCCTCACACGAACCCTAACCCTTTCCCTAAACCTAAGCCTATCCCTAATCCTAACCCTAACCCTGACCTAAACGTAACCCTTACCCTAACCCTAAACTTAACCCTAACCTTAACTCTACCCTAACCCTAACCCTTACAATTACTCTAAAGCTGACCCTAACCCTACACCCTAACTCTAACTCGAAACCTAACCCTAACCTAGCCCTACCTTTGACCGTAAACCAAGCCTTAACCCTAACCTTCTCCCTACCCTAACCTAACCCTAAACCAAATTCTAACACTAATCTTAATCCGAACTCTAACCTTAACCCTAACCCTTACACTAACCCTCACTATTACCTGAAAATTCACCCTAACCCTAACTCTAACTCTAACCCTAACCATAGCACTTACCCTAAACCCTCACCTTCACTGTAAACCTAACCCTAACCCTCACCCTCACCCTAACCTCTAACTGTATCCCCAAATCGAAACCTAAGGCTATCCCTAAACTTATCCCTAACCCTAACCCAAACAAAAACACTAACTCTAATCTAACCCTAACCCTAAACTTAACCCTACCGTAACCATAAACCTAACCCTAACGCCCTAAACCTAACCTCTAACACTAAGTATAATCCTCACCGTAATCCTAACCCTTTTCTTAACCCTCACCCTGAACCTGAACGTCACTCTAACCCTGAACCTAAATCTAACATTAACAGTAAAAGTAACTCCTAACCCTATCCCGAACCCTAAACCTAACCTTAAAACTATCCTGAACACAGAATCAAACTCTAGCCCTAACCATAATAACCCTCGCCCCATCCTAAATTTCATCCAACCCTAACCTTAACCCTAAACCTAAACCTAACCCAAACCCTAACCTTAAACCAAACCCTAACCATAACGCTACTCCACCTCTAACCCTAAAACTAAGCCTTACATTAGCCCTGAATCTAACCCCAGACCTAAGCCGAATTCTAACCGTAGACCTAATCCTAACACTAACCCAAACTCTAACCTTGATCCTAAATAGAACACTAAGTCTAATTCGAAACCTGAACCTAAACCGAAATCTTACGCTACACCTAACCCTAAACCTAACCCTAACTCTAATCCTAAACATAACACTTACCCTAAACCCTCACCTTAACTGTGAAACTAACCATAACCCTCACCCTAAACCCTAACAATATCCCCCAACCATAACCCTGTCGCTATCCCTAACCCGAACAGTAATGTGAATCCCTAAGCCCTAACGAGAACACTAACCCTAACCCAAACCCTAACCCCTAACACCAAAGCCTAACCCAAACCTTAACACTAACTCTCGCCCTAACTCTAACACTAACCCTAAACCTAATCATAAACCTAACCCTAACCCTAACCCAAAACTAAGCATGACCAGAACCACAATGACTAACCGGAACCCTCACCCAAACCCTAACCCGAAACTAAAACTGTAACCCCTAACACCTTACCGGAACCATAATCCTAACCCTACCCAAACCTAACCCTGAACCTAACCCTCACCGCAACCACAACTCCTAACACAAACCGTCACCCTAAACCAAACCGTAACACTGAACTTAACCCTAACCTAAAACCTAAAACTAACCCTAAAGCTAAACAGAACCCGTCAACTTTACCCTAACACGAAACACAACCTTAACACTAACCTGAAAACTAAACCAAACCTTAGCCATAACCCGAACCCTAACCCTCACCCTCACCCTATCTTAAACTTCCCCGTATCCCTAACCTAAAGCTCACCCTAACTCTAAACCTATCCCTACCCCGAAACCTAACCCTAATCTTAACCTTGGCCCACCTGTAACCCTAAAACTAACCGTTACAATAACTCTGATTCTAACCCTCACCCTAAACCTAATCCTAATCCTAACCCTGACCGTAATCCTAACCCTGACCGTAACCCTAACCTAACCTTAACGCTAACTTTAACCCTGCCCTAAACTCAAACTTAACACTCACCCCTAACAATAACTCTAACCCTAAACCTAAACTGAACCCTCACCTTTAACCAAAATTTCACCCTATCCATAACCCTAAAACTACCCAAACTTCATGGCAATCCTAACCTTAACCTAAATTAAACCTAACCCTGAACCTACCTCTAACCCTAACCCTAAACCTAACCCCAACCCTAACCCTGACCCTAACGTGAACCCTAACCCCTAAGCCTAACCCTAACTCTCACACTTAACATAAACTTCACCCTAACCCTAAAACTAAACATAATACTAAATCTCCCCCAACTCTGACCCTGACCCTAATCCTAACCATAAACCTAACCCTAACCCTAAACTTAACCCTAACCCTGTCCCTAACTCTATCTCTAACCCTAATCCTAACCTTAAAACTTACCCTACACACTCAGCTTCAATGGAAACCTAGCACTAACCCTCACACTAACAACTAAACCTAAACCCTACCCTTAACCTAAGCCTATCTCTAACCTTAACCTAGCCCTAAACCTAACCATGACTTAACCCTAACACTTACCCTAACCCTAAAACTAATCTTAACCCTAAACCTAATCCTAACCTTAACCCTAACCCTAACGCCTAATGCTGAGGCTAAGCTCAACCCTCACCCTTAACTTCAACTTCACCCTAACACCTAACCCTAAACCGAACCCTAACCCTAAAGCTCACCCTAAACCTGACCCTAACATTAATCCAAACACCAAAACCTAACCCTAACACTAATACTAACCCTCAACCTAACCCTAACCTGATCCTAAGCTTCACCCAAACACCTAACTCTAATATTTACCCTAACCCTAATCTTATCCTTCACCCTAAACCTAAGCCTAACCCTAAAACTAAACCTAACCCTAAACTATTCCCTCACCCTAGCCCAAACCTAAACCTAACCCTAAGCCTCAATCTAACCCTGACCCTAACCGAGAAACCGTAAAACATCAGCTTAACCGGAAACCTAACACTAACCCTCACACGAACCCTAACCCTTTCCCTAAACCTAAGCCTATCCCTAATCCTAACCCTAACCCTGACCTAAACGTAACCCTTACCCTAACCCTAAACTTAACCCTAACCTTAACTCTACCCTAACCCTAACCCTTACAATTACTCTAAAGCTGACCCTAACCCTACACCCTAACTCTAACTCGAAACCTAACCCTAACCTAGCCCTACCTTTGACCGTAAACCAAGCCTTAACCCTAACCTTCTCCCTACCCTAACCTAACCCTAAACCAAATTCTAACACTAATCTTAATCCGAACTCTAACCTTAACCCTAACCCTTACACTAACCCTCACTATTACCTGAAAATTCGCCCTAACCCTAACCCTAACCCTAACTCTAACTCTAACCCTAACCATGGCACTTACCCTAAACCCTCACCTTCACTGTAAACCTAACCCTAACCCTCACCCTCACCGTAACCTCTAACTGTATCCCCAAATCGAAACCTAACGCTATCCCTAAACTTATCCCTAACTCTAACCCTAACAAAAACACTAACTCTAATCTAACCCTAACCCTAAACTTAACCCTACCGTAACCATAAACCTAACCCTAACGCCCTAAACCTAACCTCTAACACTAAGTATAATCCTCACCGTAATCCTAACCCTTTTCTTAACCCTCACCCTGAACCTGAACGTCACTCTAACCCTGAACCTAAATCTAACATTAACAGTAAAGGTAACTCCTAACCCTATCCCGAACCCTAAACCTAACCTTAAAACTATCCTGCACACAGAATCAAACTCTAGCCCTAACCATAATAACCCTCGCCCCATCCTAAATTTCATCCAACCCTAACCTTAACCCTAAACCTAAACCTAACCCAAACCCTAACCTTAAACCAAACCCTAACCATAACGCTACTCCACCTCTAACCCTAAAACTAAGCCTTACATTAGCCCTGAATCTAACCCCAGACCTAGACCGAATTCTAACCGTAGACCTAATCCTAACACTAACCCAAACTCTAACCTTGATCCTAAATAGAACACTAAGTCTAATTCGAAACCTGAACCTAAACCGAAATCTTACGCTACACCTAACCCTAAACCTAACCCTAACTCTAATCCTAAACATAACACTTACCCTAAACCCTCACCTTAACTGTGAAACTAACCATAACCCTCACCCTAAACCCTAACAATATCCCCCAACCATAACCCTGTGGCTATCCCTAGCCTGAACACTAATGTGAATCCCTAATCCCTAACGATAACACTAACCCTAACCCAAACCCTAACCCCTAACACCAAAGCCTAACCCAAACCTTAACACTAACTCTCACCCTACCTCTAACACTAACCCTAAACCTAATCATAAACCTAACGCTAACCCTAACCCAAAACTAAGCATGACCAGAACCACAATGACTAACCGGAACCCTCACCCAAACCCTAACCCGAAACTAAAACTGTAACCCCTAACACCTTACCAGAACCATAATCCTAACCCTACCCAAACCTAACCCTAAACCTAACCCTCACCGCAACCACAACTCCTAACACAAACCGTGACCCTAAACCAAACCGTAACACTAAACTTAACACTAACCTAAAACCTAAAACTAACCCTAAAGCTAAACAGAACCCGTCAACTTTACCCTAACACGAAACACAACCTTAACACTAACCTGAAAACTAAACCAAACCTTAGCCATAACCCGAACCCTAACCCTCACCCTCACCCTATCTTAAACTTCCCCGTATCCCTAACCTAAAGCTCACCCTAACTCTAAACCTATCCCTACCCCGAAACCTAACCCTAATCTTAACCTTGGCCCACCTGTAACCCTAAAACTAACCGTTACAATAACTCTGATCCTAACCCTCATCCTAAACCTAATCCTAATCCTAACCCTGACCGTAATCCTAACCCTGACTGTAACCCTAACCTAACCTTAACCCTAACTTTAACCCTGCCCTAAACTCAAACTTAACCCTCACCCCTAACAATAACTCTAACCCTAAACCTAAACTGAACCCTCACCTTTAACCAAAACTTCACCCTACCCATAACCCTAAAACTACCCAAACTTCATGGCAATCCTAACCTTAACCTAAATTAAACTTAACCCTGAACCTACCTCTAACCCTAACCCTAAACCTAACCCCAACCCTAACCCTGACCCTAACGTGAACTCTAACCCCTAAGCCTAACGCTAACTCTCACACTTAACATAAACTTCACCCTAACCCTAACCCTAAAACTAAACATAATACTAAATCTCCCCCAACTCTGACCCTGAGCCTAATCCTAAACATAAACCTAACCCTAACCCTAAACTTAACCCTAACCCTGTCCCTAACTCTATCTCTAACCCTAATCCTAACCTTAAAACTTACCCTACACACTCAGCTTCAATGGAAACCTAGCACTAACCCTCACACTAACATCTAAACCTAAACCCTATCCTTAACCTAAGCCTATCTCTAAACTTAACCTAGCCCTAAACCTAACCATGACTTAACCCTAACACTTACCCTAACCCTAAAACTAATCTTAACCCTAAACCTAATCCTAACCTTAACCCTAACCCTAACGCCTAATGCTAAGGCTAAGCTGAACCCTCACCCTTAACTTAAACTTCACCCTAACCCTAATCCTAAACCGAACCCTAACCCTAAAGCTCACCCTAAACCTGACCCTAACATTAATCCAAACACCAAAACCTAACCCTAACACTAACACTAACCCTCAACCTAACCCTAACCTGATCCTAACCCTCACCCAAACACCTAACTCTAATATTTACACTAACCCTAATCTTATACTTCACCCTAAACCTAAGCCTAACCCTAAAACTAAACCTAACCCTAAACTATTCCCTCACCCTAGCCCAAACCTAAACCTAACCCTAAGCCTCAATCTAACCCTGACCCTAACCGAGAAACCGTAAAACATCAGCTTAACCGGAAACCTAACACAAACCCTCACACGAACCCTAACCCTTTCCCTAAACCTAAGCCTATCCCTAATCCTAACCCTAACCCTGACCTAAACGTAACCCTTACCCTAACCCTAAACTTAACCCTAACCTTAACTCTACCCTAACCCTAACCCTTACAATTACTCTAAAGCTGACCCTAACCCTACACCCTAACTCTAACTCGAAACCTAACCCTAACCTAGCCCTACCTTTGACCGTAAACCAAGCCTTAACCCTAACCTTCTCCCTACCCTAACCTAACCCTAAACCAAATTCTAACACTAATCTTAATCCGAACTCTAACCTTAACCCTAACCCTTACACTAACCCTCACTATTACCTGAAAATTCACCCTAACCCTAACTCTAACTCTAACCCTAACCATAGCACTTACCCTAAACCCTCACCTTCACTGTAAACCTAACCCTAACCCTCACCCTCACCCTAACCTCTAACTGTATCCCCAAATCGAAACCTAAGGCTATCCCTAAACTTATCCCTAACCCTAACCCAAACAAAAACACTAACTCTAATCTAACCCTAACCCTAAACTTAACCCTACCGTAACCATAAACCTAACCCTAACGCCCTAAACCTAACCTCTAACACTAAGTATAATCCTCACCGTAATCCTAACCCTTTTCTTAACCCTCACCCTGAACCTGAACGTCACTCTAACCCTGAACCTAAATCTAACATTAACAGTAAAAGTAACTCCTAACCCTATCCCGAACCCTAAACCTAACCTTAAAACTATCCTGAACACAGAATCAAACTCTAGCCCTAACCATAATAACCCTCGCCCCATCCTAAATTTCATCCAACCCTAACCTTAACCCTAAACCTAAACCTAACCCAAACCCTAACCTTAAAACAAACCCTAACCATAACGCTACTCCACCTCTAACCCTAAAACTAAGCCTTACATTAGCCCTGAATCTAACCCCAGACCTAAGCCGAATTCTAACCGTAGACCTAATCCTAACACTAACCCAAACTCTAACCTTGATCCTAAATAGAACACTAAGTCTAATTCGAAACCTGAACCTAAACCGAAATCTTACGCTACACCTAACCCTAAACCTAACCCTAACTCTAATCCTAAACATAACACTTACCCTAAACCCTCACCTTAACTGTGAAACTAACCATAACCCTCACCCTAAACCCTAACAATATCCCCCAACCATAACCCTGTCGCTATCCCTAACTCGAACAGTAATGTGAATCCCTAAGCCCTAACGAGAACACTAACCCTAACCCAAACCCTAACCCCTAACACCAAAGCCTAACCCAAACCTTAACACTAACTCTCGCCCTAACTCTAACACTAACCCTAAACCTAATCATAAACCTAACCCTAACCCTAACCCAAAACTAAGCATGACCAGAACCACAATGACTAACCGGAACCCTCACCCAAACCCTAACCCGAAACTAAAACTGTAACCCCTAACACCTTACCGGAACCATAATCCTAACCCTACCCAAACCTAACCCTGAACCTAACCCTCACCGCAACCACAACTCCTAACACAAACCGTGACCCTAAACCAAACCGTAACACTGAACTTAACCCTAACCTAAAACCTAAAACTAACCCTAAAGCTAAACAGAACCCGTCAACTTTACCCTAACACGAAACACAACCTTAACACTAACCTGAAAACTAAACCAAACCTTAGCCATAACCCGAACCCTAACCCTAACCCTCACCCTATCTTAAACTTCCCCGTATCCCTAACCTAAAGCTCACCCTAACTCTAAACCTGTCCCTACCCCGAAACCTAACCCTAATCTTAACCTTGGCCCACCTGTAACCCTAAAACTAACCGTTACAATAACTCTGATTCTAACCCTCACCCTAAACCTAATCCTAATCCTGACCCTGACCGTAATCCTAACCCTGACCGTAACCCTAACCTAACCTTAACCCTAACTTTATCCCTGCCCTAAACTCAAACTTAACACTCACCCCTAACAATAACTCTAACCCTAAACCTAAACTGAACCCTCACCTTTAACCAAAATTTCACCCTATCCATAACCCTAAAACTACCCTAACTTCATGGCAATCCTAACCTTAACCTAAATTAAACCTAACCCTGAACCTACCTCTAACCCTAACCCTAAACCTAACCCCAACCCTAACCCTGACCCTAACGTGAACCCTATCCCCTAAGCCTAACCCTAACTCTCACACTTAACATAAACTTCACCCTAACCCTAAAACTAAACATAATACTAAATCTCCCCCAACTCTGACCCTGACCCTAATCCTAACCATAAACCTAAGCCTAACCCTAAACTTAACCCTAACCCTGTCCCTAACTCTATCTCTAACCCTAATCCTAACCTTAAAACTTACCCTACACACTCAGCTTCAATGGAAACCTAGCACTAACCCTCACACTAACAACTAAACCTAAACCCTACCCTTAACCTAAGCCTATCTCTAACCTTAACCTAGCCCTAAACCTAACCATGACTTAACCCTAACACTTACCCTAAGCCTAAAACTAATCTTAACCCTAAACCTAATCCTAACCTTAACCCTAACCCTAACGCCTAATGCTGAGGCTAAGCTCAACCCTCACCCTTAACTTAAACTTCACCCTAACCCTAATCCTAAACCGAACCCTAACCCTAAAGCTCACCCTAAACCTGACCCTAACATTAATCCAAACACCAAAACCTAACCCTAACACTAATACTAACCCTCAACCTAACCCTAACCTGATCCTAAGCTTCACCCAAACACCTAACTCGAATATTTACCCTAACCCTAATCTTATCCTTCACCCTAAACCTAAGCCTAACCCTAAAACTAAACCTAACCCTAAACTATTCCCTCACCCTAGCCCAAACCTAAACCTAACCCTAAGCCTCAATCTAACCCTGACCCTAACCGAGAAACCGTAAAACATCAGCTTAACCGGAAACCTAACACTAACCCTCACACGAACCCTAACCCTTTCCCTAAACCTAAGCCTAACCCTAAAACTTAACCTAACCCTAAACTATTCCCTCACCCTAGCCCAAACCTAAACCTAACCCTAAGCCTCAATCTAACCCTGACCCTAACCGAGAAACCGTAAAACATCAGCTTAACCGGAAACCTAACACTAACCCTCACACGAACCCTAACCCTTTCCCTAAACCTAAGCCTATCCCTAATCCTAACCCTAACCCTGACCTAAACGTAACCCTTACCCTAACCCTAAACTTAACCCTAACCTTAACTCTACCCTAACCCTAACCCTTACAATTACTCTAAAGCTGACCCTAACCCTACACCCTAACTCTAACTCGAAACCTAACCCTAACCTAGCCCTACCTATGACCGTAAACCAAGCCTTAACCCTAACCTTCTCCCTACCCTAACCTAACCCTAAACCAAATTCTAACACTAATCTTAATCCGAACTCTAACCTTAACCCTAACCCTTACACTAACCCTCACTATTACCTGAAAATTCGCCCTAACCCTAACCCTAACCCTAACTCTAACTCTAACCCTAACCATAGCACTTACCCTAAACCCTCACCTTCACTGTAAACCTAACCCTAACCCTCACCCTCACCCTAACCTCTAACTGTATCCCCAAATCGAAACCTAACCCTATCCCTAAACTTATCCCTAACCCTAACCCAAACAAAAACACTAACCCTAATCTAACACTAACCCTAAACTTAACCCTACCCTAACCATAAACCTAACCCTAACGCCCTAAACCTAACCTCTAACACTAAGTATAATCCTCACCGTAATCCTAACCCTTTTCTTAACCCTCACCCTGAACCTGAACGTCACTCTAACCCTGAACCTAAATCTAACATTAACAGTAAAAGTAACTCCTAACCCTATCCCGAACCCTAAACCTAACCTTAAAACTATCCTGAACACAGAATCAAACTCTAGCCCTAACCATAATAACCCTCGCCCCATCCTAAATTTCATCCAACCCTAACCTTAACCCTAAACCTAAACCTAACCCAAACCCTAACCTTAAACCAAACCCTAACCAGAACGCTACTCCACCTCTAACCCTAAAACTAAGCCTTACATTAGCCCTGAATCTAACCCCAGACCTAGACCGAACTCTAACCGTAGACCTAATCCTAACACTAACCCAAACTCTAACCTTGATCCTAAATAGAACACTAAGTCTAATTCGAAACCTGAACCTAAACCGAAATCTTACGCTACACCTAACCCTAAACCTAACCCTAACTCTAATCCTAAACATAACACTTACCCTAAACCCTCACCTTAACTGTGAAACTAACCATAACCCTCACCCTAAACCCTAAACCCTAACAATATCCCCCAACCATAACCCTATGGCTATCCCTAACCCGAACACTAATGTGAATCCCTAAGCCCTAACGAGAACACTAACCCTAACCCAAACCCTAACCCCTAACACCAAAGCCTAACCCAAACCTTAACACTAACTCTCACCCTAACTCTAACACTAACCCTAAACCTAATCATAAACCTAACCCTAACCCTAACCCAAAACTAAGCATGACCAGAACCACAATGACTAACCGGAACCCTCACCCAAACCCTAACCCGAAACTAAAACTGTAACCCCTAACACCTTACCAGAACCATAATCCTAACCCTACCCAAACCTAACCCTGAACCTAACCCTCACCGCAACCACAACTCCTAACACAAACCGTCACCCTAAACCAAACCGTAACACTGAACTTAACCCTAACCTAAAACCTAAAACTAAGCCTAAAGCTAAACAGAACCCGTCAACTTTACCCTAACACGAAACACAACCTTAACACTAACCTGAAAACTAAACCAAACCTTAGCCATAACCCGAACCCTAACCCTCACCCTCACCCTATCTTAAACTTCCCCGTATCCCTAACCTAAAGCTCACCCTAACTCTAAACCTGTCCCTACCCCGAAACCTAACCCTAATCTTAACCTTGGCCCACCTCTAACCCTAAAACTAACCGTTACAATAACTCTGATCCTAACCCTCACCCTAAACCTAATCCTAATCCTAACCCTGACCGTAATCCTAACCCTGACCGTAACCCTAACCTAACCTTAACCCTAACTTTAACCCTGCCCTAAACTCAAACTTAACCCTCACCCCTAACAATAACTCTAACCCTAAACCTAAACTGAACCCTCACCTTTAACCAAAATTTCAACCTACCCATAACCCTAAAACTACCCTAACTTCATGGCAATCCTAACCTTAACCTAAATTAAACCTAACCCTGAACCTACCTCTAACCCTAACCCTAAACCTAACCCCAACCCTAACCCTGACCCTAACGTGAACCCTAACCCCTAAGCCTAACCCTAACTCTCACACTTAACATAAACTTCACCCTAACCCTAACCCTAAAACTAAACATAATACTAAATCTCCCCCAACTCTGACCCTGACCCTAATCCTAACCATAAACCTAACCCTAACCCTAAACTTAACCCTAACCCTGTCCCTAACTCTATCTCTAACCCTAATCCTAACCTTAAAACTTACCCTACACACTCAGCTTCAATGGAAACCTAGCACTAACCCTCACACTAACATCTAAACCTAAACCCTACCCTTAACCTAAGCCTATCTCTAACCTTAACCTAGCCCTAAACCTAACCATGACTTAACCCTAACACTTACCCTAAGCCTAAAACTAATCTTAACCCTAAACCTAATCCTAACCTTAACCCTAACCCTAACGCCTAATGCTGAGGCTAAGCTCTACCCTCACCCTTAACTTAAACTTCACCCTAACCCTAATCCTAAACCGAACCCTAACCCTAAAGCTCACCCTAAACCTGACCCTAACATTAATCCAAACACCAAAACCTAACCCTAACACTAATACTAACCCTCAACCTAACCCTAACCTGATCCTAAGCTTCACCCAAACACCTAACTCTAATATTTACCCTAACCCTAATCTTATCCTTCACCCTAAACCTAAGCCTAACCCTAAAACTAAACCTAACCCTAAACTATTCCCTCACCCTAGCCCAAACCTAAACCTAACCCTAAGCCTCAATCTAACCCTGACCCTAACCGAGAAACCGTAAAACATCAGCTTAACCGGAAACCTAACACTAACCCTCACACGAACCCTAACCCTTTCCCTAAACCTAAGCCTATCCCTAATCCTAACCCTGACCTAAACGTAACCCTTACCCTAACCCTAAACTTAACCCTAACCTTAACTCTACCCTAACCCTAACCCTTACAATTACTCTAAAGCTGACCCTAACCCTACACCCTAACTCTAACTCGAAACCTAACCCTAACCTAGCCCTACCTTTGACCGTAAACCAAGCCTTAACCCTAACCTTCTCCCTACCCTAACCTAACCCTAAACCAAATTCTAACACTAATCTTAATCCGAACTCTAACCTTAACCCTAACCCTTACACTAACCCTCACTATTACCTGAAAATTCACCCTAACCCTAACTCTAACTCTCACCCTAACCATAGCACTTACCCTAAACCCTCACCTTCACTGTAAACCTAACCCTAACCCTCACCCTCACCCTAACCTCTAACTGTATCCCCAAATCGAAACCTAACGCTATCCCTAAACTTATCCCTAACCCTAACCCAAACAAAAACACTAACCCTAATCTAACACTAACCCTAAACTCAACCCTACCCTAACCATAAACCTAACCCTAACGCCCTAAACCTAACCTCTAACACTAAGTATAATCCTCACCGTAATCCTAACCCTTTTCTTAACCCTCACCCTGAACCTGAACGTCACTCTAACCCTGAACCTAAATCTAACATTAACAGTAAAAGTAACTCCTAACCCTATCCCGAACCCTAAACCTAACCTTAAAACTATCCTGAACACAGAATCAAACTCTAGCCCTAACCATAATAACCCTCGCCCCATCCTAAATTTCATCCAACCCTAACCTTAACCCTAAACCTAAACCTAACCCAAACCCTAACCTTAAACCAAACCCTAACCATAACGCTACTCCACCTCTAACCCTAAAACTAAGCCTTACATTAGCCCTGAATCTAACCCCAGACCTAGACCGAACTCTAACCGTAGACCTAATCCTAACACTAACCCAAACTCTAACCTTGATCCTAAATAGAACACTAAGTCTAATTCGAAACCTGAACCTAAACCGAAATCTTACGCTACACCTAACCCTAAACCTAACCCTAACTCTAACCCTAAACATAACACTTACCCTAAACCCTCACCTTAACTGTGAAACTAACCATAACCCTCACCCTAAACCCTAAACCCTAACAATATCCCCCAACCATAACCCTATGGCTATCCCTAACCCGAACACTAATGTGAATCCCTAAGCCCTAACGAGAACACTAACCCTAACCCAAACCCTAACCCCTAACACCAAAGCCTAACCCAAACCTTAACACTAACTCTCACCCTAACTCTAACACTAACCCTAAACCTAATCATAAACCTAACCCTAACCCTAACCCAAAACTAAGCATGACCAGAACCACAATGACTAACCGGAACCCTCACCCAAACCCTAACCCGAAACTAAAACTGTAACCCCTAACACCTTACCAGAACCATAATCCTAACCCTACCCAAACCTAACCCTGAACCTAACCCTCACCGCAACCACAACTCCTAACACAAACCGTCACCCTAAACCAAACCGTAACACTGAACTTAACCCTAACCTAAAACCTAAAACTAAGCCTAAAGCTAAACAGAACCCGTCAACTTTACCCTAACACGAAACACAACCTTAACACTAACCTGAAAACTAAACCAAACCTTAGCCATAACCCGAACCCTAACCCTCACCCTCACCCTATCTTAAACTTCCCCGTATCCCTAACCTAAAGCTCACCCTAACTCTAAACCTGTCCCTACCCCGAAACCTAACCCTAATCTTAACCTTGGCCCACCTCTAACCCTAAAACTAACCGTTACAATAACTCTGATCCTAACCCTCACCCTAAACCTAATCCTAATCCTAACCCTGACCGTAATCCTAACCCTGACCGTAACCCTAACCTAACCTTAACCCTAACTTTAACCCTGCCCTAAACTCAAACTTAACCCTCACCCCTAACAATAACTCTAACCCTAAACCTAAACTGAACCCTCACCTTTAACCAAAATTTCAACCTACCCATAACCCTAAAACTACCCTAACTTCATGGCAATCCTAACCTTAACCTAAATTAAACCTAACCCTGAACCTACCTCTAACCCTAACCCTAAACCTAACCCCTAAGCCTAACCCTGACCCTAACGTGAACCCTAACCCCTAAGCCTAACCCTAACTCTCACACTTAACATAAACTTCACCCTAACCCTAACCCTAAAACTAAACATAATACTAAATCTCCCCCAACTCTGACCCTGACCCTAATCCTAACCATAAACCTAACCCTAACCCTAAACTTAACCCTAACCCTGTCCCTAACTCTATCTCTAACCCTAATCCTAACCTTAAAACTTACCCTACACACTCAGCTTCAATGGAAACCTAGCACTAGCCCTCACACTAACATCTAAACCTAAACCCTACCCTTAACCTAAGCCTATCTCTAACCTTAACCTAGCCCTAAACCTAACCATGACTTAACCCTAACACTTACCCTAACCCTAAAACTAATCTTAACCCTAAACCTAATCCTAACCTTAACCCTAACCCTAACGCCTAATGCTGAGGCTAAGCTCAACCCTCACCCTTAACTTAAACTTCACCCTAACCCTAATCCTAAACCGAACCCTAACCCTAAAGCTCACCCTAAACCTGACCCTAACATTAATCCAAACACCAAAACCTAACCCTAACACTAATACTAACCCTCAACCTAACCCTAACCTGATCCTAAGCTTCACCCAAACACCTAACTCTAATATTTACCCTAACCCTAATCTTATCCTTCACCCTAAACCTAAGCCTAACCCTAAAACTAAACCTAACCCTAAACTATTCCCTCACCCTAGCCCAAACCTAAACCTAACCCTAAGCCTCAATCTAACCCTGACCCTAACCGAGAAACCGTAAAACATCAGCTTAACCGGAAACCTAACACTAACCCTCACACGAACCCTAACCCTTTCCCTAAACCTAAGCCTATCCCTAATCCTAACCCTGACCTAAACGTAACCCTTACCCTAACCCTAAACTTAACCCTAACCTTAACTCTACCCTAACCCTAACCCTTACAATTACTCTAAAGCTGACCCTAACCCTACACCCTAACTCTAACTCGAAACCTAACCCTAACCTAGCCCTACCTATGACCGTAAACCAAGCCTTAACCCTAACCTTCTCCCTACCCTAACCTAACCCTAAACCAAATTCTAACACTAATCTTAATCCGAACTCTAACCTTAACCCTAACCCTTACACTAACCCTCACTATTACCTGAAAATTCACCCTAACCCTAACTCTAACTCTCACCCTAACCATAGCACTTACCCTAAACCCTCACCTTCACTGTAAACCTAACCCTAACCCTCACCCTCACCCTAACCTCTAACTGTATCCCCAAATCGAAACCTAACGCTATCCCTAAACTTATCCCTAACCCTAACCCAAACAAAAACACTAACCCTAATCTAACACTAACCCTAAACTCAACCCTACCCTAACCATAAACCTAACCCTAACGCCCTAAACCTAACCTCTAACACTAAGTATAATCCTCACCGTAATCCTAACCCTTTTCTTAACCCTCACCCTGAACCTGAACGTCACTCTAACCCTGAACCTAAATCTAACATTAACAGTAAAAGTAACTCCTAACCCTATCCCGAACCCTAAACCTAACCTTAAAACTATCCTGAACACAGAATCAAACTCTAGCCCTAACCATAATAACCCTCGCCCCATCCTAAATTTCATCCAACCCTAACCTTAACCCTAAACCTAAACCTAACCCAAACCCTAACCTTAAACCAAACCCTAACCATAACGCTACTCCACCTCTAACCCTAAAACTAAGCCTTACATTAGCCCTGAATCTAACCCCAGACCTAGACCGAACTCTAACCGTAGACCTAATCCTAACACTAACCCAAACTCTAACCTTGATCCTAAATAGAACACTAAGTCTAATTCGAAACCTGAACCTAAACCGAAATCTTACGCTACACCTAACCCTAAACCTAACCCTAACTCTAACCCTAAACATAACACTTACCCTAAACCCTCACCTTAACTGTGAAACTAACCATAACCCTCACCCTAAACCCTAAACCCTAACAATATCCCCCAACCATAACCCTATGGCTATCCCTAACCCGAACACTAATGTGAATCCCTAAGCCCTAACGAGAACACTAACCCTAACCCAAACCCTAACCCCTAACACCAAAGCCTAACCCAAACCTTAACACTAACTCTCACCCTAACTCTAACACTAACCCTAAACCTAATCATAAACCTAACCCTAACCCTAACCCAAAACTAAGCATGACCAGAACCACAATGACTAACCGGAACCCTCACCCAAACCCTAACCCGAAACTAAAACTGTAACCCCTAACACCTTACCAGAACCATAATCCTAACCCTACCCAAACCTAACCCTGAACCTAACCCTCACCGCAACCACAACTCCTAACACAAACCGTCACCCTAAACCAAACCGTAACACTGAACTTAACCCTAACCTAAAACCTAAAACTAAGCCTAAAGCTAAACAGAACCCGTCAACTTTACCCTAACACGAAACACAACCTTAACACTAACCTGAAAACTAAACCAAACCTTAGCCATAACCCGAACCCTAACCCTCACCCTCACCCTATCTTAAACTTCCCCGTATCCCTAACCTAAAGCTCACCCTAACTCTAAACCTGTCCCTACCCCGAAACCTAACCCTAATCTTAACCTTGGCCCACCTCTAACCCTAAAACTAACCGTTACAATAACTCTGATCCTAACCCTCACCCTAAACCTAATCCTAATCCTAACCCTGACCGTAATCCTAACCCTGACCGTAACCCTAACCTAACCTTAACCCTAACTTTAACCCTGCCCTAAACTCAAACTTAACCCTCACCCCTAACAATAACTCTAACCCTAAACCTAAACTGAACCCTCACCTTTAACCAAAATTTCAACCTACCCATAACCCTAAAACTACCCTAACTTCATGGCAATCCTAACCTTAACCTAAATTAAACCTAACCCTGAACCTACCTCTAACCCTAACCCTAAACCTAACCCCAACCCTAACCCTGACCCTAACGTGAACCCTAACCCCTAAGCCTAACCCTAACTCTCACACTTAACATAAACTTCACCCTAACCCTAACCCTAAAACTAAACATAATACTAAATCTCCCCCAACTCTGACCCTGACCCTAATCCTAACCATAAACCTAACCCTAACCCTAAACTTAACCCTAACCCTGTCCCTAACTCTATCTCTAACCCTAATCCTAACCTTAAAACTTACCCTACACACTCAGCTTCAATGGAAACCTAGCACTAGCCCTCACACTAACATCTAAACCTAAACCCTACCCTTAACCTAAGCCTATCTCTAACCTTAACCTAGCCCTAAACCTAACCATGACTTAACCCTAACACTTACCCTAACCCTAAAACTAATCTTAACCCTAAACCTAATCCTAACCTTAACCCTAACCCTAACGCCTAATGCTGAGGCTAAGCTCAACCCTCACCCTTAACTTAAACTTCACCCTAACCCTAATCCTAAACCGAACCCTAACCCTAAAGCTCACCCTAAACCTGACCCTAACATTAATCCAAACACCAAAACCTAACCCTAACACTAATACTAACCCTCAACCTAACCCTAACCTGATCCTAAGCTTCACCCAAACACCTAACTCTAATATTTACCCTAACCCTAATCTTATCCTTCACCCTAAACCTAAGCCTAACCCTAAAACTAAACCTAACCCTAAACTATTCCCTCACCCTAGCCCAAACCTAAACCTAACCCTAAGCCTCAATCTAACCCTGACCCTAACCGAGAAACCGTAAAACATCAGCTTAACCGGAAACCTAACACTAACCCTCACACGAACCCTAACCCTTTCCCTAAACCTAAGCCTATCCCTAATCCTAACCCTGACCTAAACGTAACCCTTACCCTAACCCTAAACTTAACCCTAACCTTAACTCTACCCTAACCCTAACCCTTACAATTACTCTAAAGCTGACCCTAACCCTACACCCTAACTCTAACTCGAAACCTAACCCTAACCTAGCCCTACCTTTGACCGTAAACCAAGCCTTAACCCTAACCTTCTCCCTACCCTAACCTAACCCTAAACCAAATTCTAACACTAATCTTAATCCGAACTCTAACCTTAACCCTAACCCTTACACTAACCCTCACTATTACCTGAAAATTCACCCTAACCCTAACTCTAACTCTCACCCTAACCATAGCACTTACCCTAAACCCTCACCTTCACTGTAAACCTAACCCTAACCCTCACCCTCACCCTAACCTCTAACTGTATCCCCAAATCGAAACCTAACGCTATCCCTAAACTTATCCCTAACCCTAACCCAAACAAAAACACTAACCCTAATCTAACACTAACCCTAAACTCAACCCTACCCTAACCATAAACCTAACCCTAACGCCCTAAACCTAACCTCTAACACTAAGTATAATCCTCACCGTAATCCTAACCCTTTTCTTAACCCTCACCCTGAACCTGAACGTCACTCTAACCCTGAACCTAAATCTAACATTAACAGTAAAAGTAACTCCTAACCCTATCCCGAACCCTAAACCTAACCTTAAAACTATCCTGAACACAGAATCAAACTCTAGCCCTAACCATAATAACCCTCGCCCCATCCTAAATTTCATCCAACCCTAACCTTAACCCTAAACCTAAACCTAACCCAAACCCTAACCTTAAACCAAACCCTAACCATAACGCTACTCCACCTCTAACCCTAAAACTAAGCCTTACATTAGCCCTGAATCTAACCCCAGACCTAGACCGAACTCTAACCGTAGACCTAATCCTAACACTAACCCAAACTCTAACCTTGATCCTAAATAGAACACTAAGTCTAATTCGAAACCTGAACCTAAACCGAAATCTTACGCTACACCTAACCCTAAACCTAACCCTAACTCTAACCCTAAACATAACACTTACCCTAAACCCTCACCTTAACTGTGAAACTAACCATAACCCTCACCCTAAACCCTAAACCCTAACAATATCCCCCAACCATAACCCTATGGCTATCCCTAACCCGAACACTAATGTGAATCCCTAAGCCCTAACGAGAACACTAACCCTAACCCAAACCCTAACCCCTAACACCAAAGCCTAACCCAAACCTTAACACTAACTCTCACCCTAACTCTAACACTAACCCTAAACCTAATCATAAACCTAACCCTAACCCTAACCCAAAACTAAGCATGACCAGAACCACAATGACTAACCGGAACCCTCACCCAAACCCTAACCCGAAACTAAAACTGTAACCCCTAACACCTTACCAGAACCATAATCCTAACCCTACCCAAACCTAACCCTGAACCTAACCCTCACCGCAACCACAACTCCTAACACAAACCGTCACCCTAAACCAAACCGTAACACTGAACTTAACCCTAACCTAAAACCTAAAACTAAGCCTAAAGCTAAACAGAACCCGTCAACTTTACCCTAACACGAAACACAACCTTAACACTAACCTGAAAACTAAACCAAACCTTAGCCATAACCCGAACCCTAACCCTCACCCTCACCCTATCTTAAACTTCCCCGTATCCCTAACCTAAAGCTCACCCTAACTCTAAACCTGTCCCTACCCCGAAACCTAACCCTAATCTTAACCTTGGCCCACCTCTAACCCTAAAACTAACCGTTACAATAACTCTGATCCTAACCCTCACCCTAAACCTAATCCTAATCCTAACCCTGACCGTAATCCTAACCCTGACCGTAACCCTAACCTAACCTTAACCCTAACTTTAACCCTGCCCTAAACTCAAACTTAACCCTCACCCCTAACAATAACTCTAACCCTAAACCTAAACTGAACCCTCACCTTTAACCAAAATTTCAACCTACCCATAACCCTAAAACTACCCTAACTTCATGGCAATCCTAACCTTAACCTAAATTAAACCTAACCCTGAACCTACCTCTAACCCTAACCCTAAACCTAACCCCAACCCTAACCCTGACCCTAACGTGAACCCTAACCCCTAAGCCTAACCCTAACTCTCACACTTAACATAAACTTCACCCTAACCCTAACCCTAAAACTAAACATAATACTAAATCTCCCCCAACTCTGACCCTGACCCTAATCCTAACCATAAACCTAACCCTAACCCTAAACTTAACCCTAACCCTGTCCCTAACTCTATCTCTAACCCTAATCCTAACCTTAAAACTTACCCTACACACTCAGCTTCAATGGAAACCTAGCACTAGCCCTCACACTAACATCTAAACCTAAACCCTACCCTTAACCTAAGCCTATCTCTAACCTTAACCTAGCCCTAAACCTAACCATGACTTAACCCTAACACTTACCCTAACCCTAAAACTAATCTTAACCCTAAACCTAATCCTAACCTTAACCCTAACCCTAACGCCTAATGCTGAGGCTAAGCTCTACCCTCACCCTTAACTTAAACTTCACCCTAACCCTAATCCTAAACCGAACCCTAACCCTAAAGCTCACCCTAAACCTGACCCTAACATTAATCCAAACACCAAAACCTAACCCTAACACTAATACTAACCCTCAACCTAACCCTAACCTGATCCTAAGCTTCACCCAAACACCTAACTCTAATATTTACCCTAACCCTAATCTTATCCTTCACCCTAAACCTAAGCCTAACCCTAAAACTAAACCTAACCCTAAACTATTCCCTCACCCTAGCCCAAACCTAAACCTAACCCTAAGCCTCAATCTAACCCTGACCCTAACCGAGAAACCCTAAAACATCAGCTTAACCGGAAACCTAACACTAACCCTCACACGAACCCTAACCCTTTCCCTAAACCTAAGCCTATCCCTAATCCTAACCCTGACCTAAACGTAACCCTTACCCTAACCCTAAACTTAACCCTAACCTTAACTCTACCCTAACCCTAACCCTTACAATTACTCTAAAGCTGACCCTAACCCTACACCCTAACTCTAACTCGAAACCTAACCCTAACCTAGCCCTACCTTTGACCGTAAACCAAGCCTTAACCCTAACCTTCTCCCTACCCTAACCTAACCCTAAACCAAATTCTAACACTAATCTTAATCCGAACTCTAACCTTAACCCTAACCCTTACACTAACCCTCACTATTACCTGAAAATTCACCCTAACCCTAACTCTAACTCTCACCCTAACCATAGCACTTACCCTAAACCCTCACCTTCACTGTAAACCTAACCCTAACCCTCACCCTCACCCTAACCTCTAACTGTATCCCCAAATCGAAACCTAACGCTATCCCTAAACTTATCCCTAACCCTAACCCAAACAAAAACACTAACCCTAATCTAACACTAACCCTAAACTCAACCCTACCCTAACCATAAACCTAACCCTAACGCCCTAAACCTAACCTCTAACACTAAGTATAATCCTCACCGTAATCCTAACCCTTTTCTTAACCCTCACCCTGAACCTGAACGTCACTCTAACCCTGAACCTAAATCTAACATTAACAGTAAAAGTAACTCCTAACCCTATCCCGAACCCTAAACCTAACCTTAAAACTATCCTGAACACAGAATCAAACTCTAGCCCTAACCATAATAACCCTCGCCCCATCCTAAATTTCATCCAACCCTAACCTTAACCCTAAACCTAAACCTAACCCAAACCCTAACCTTAAACCAAACCCTAACCATAACGCTACTCCACCTCTAACCCTAAAACTAAGCCTTACATTAGCCCTGAATCTAACCCCAGACCTAGACCGAACTCTAACCGTAGACCTAATCCTAACACTAACCCAAACTCTAACCTTGATCCTAAATAGAACACTAAGTCTAATTCGAAACCTGAACCTAAACCGAAATCTTACGCTACACCTAACCCTAAACCTAACCCTAACTCTAACCCTAAACATAACACTTACCCTAAACCCTCACCTTAACTGTGAAACTAACCATAACCCTCACCCTAAACCCTAAACCCTAACAATATCCCCCAACCATAACCCTATGGCTATCCCTAACCCGAACACTAATGTGAATCCCTAAGCCCTAACGAGAACACTAACCCTAACCCAAACCCTAACCCCTAACACCAAAGCCTAACCCAAACCTTAACACTAACTCTCACCCTAACTCTAACACTAACCCTAAACCTAATCATAAACCTAACCCTATCCCTAACCCAAAACTAAGCATGACCAGAACCACAATGACTAACCGGAACCCTCACCCAAACCCTAACCCGAAACTAAAACTGTAACCCCTAACACCTTACCAGAACCATAATCCTAACCCTACCCAAACCTAACCCTGAACCTAACCCTCACCGCAACCACAACTCCTAACACAAACCGTCACCCTAAACCAAACCGTAACACTGAACTTAACCCTAACCTAAAACCTAAAACTAAGCCTAAAGCTAAACAGAACCCGTCAACTTTACCCTAACACGAAACACAACCTTAACACTAACCTGAAAACTAAACCAAACCTTAGCCATAACCCGAACCCTAACCCTCACCCTCACCCTATCTTAAACTTCCCCGTATCCCTAACCTAAAGCTCACCCTAACTCTAAACCTGTCCCTACCCCGAAACCTAACCCTAATCTTAACCTTGGCCCACCTCTAACCCTAAAACTAACCGTTACAATAACTCTGATCCTAACCCTCACCCTAAACCTAATCCTAATCCTAACCCTGACCGTAATCCTAACCCTGACCGTAACCCTAACCTAACCTTAACCCTAACTTTAACCCTGCCCTAAACTCAAACTTAACCCTCACCCCTAACAATAACTCTAACCCTAAACCTAAACTGAACCCTCACCTTTAACCAAAATTTCAACCTACCCATAACCCTAAAACTACCCTAACTTCATGGCAATCCTAACCTTAACCTAAATTAAACCTAACCCTGAACCTACCTCTAACCCTAACCCTAAACCTAACCCCAACCCTAACCCTGACCCTAACGTGAACCCTAACCCGTAAGCCTAACCCTAACTCTCACACTTAACATAAACTTCACCCTAACCCTAACCCTAAAACTAAACATAATACTAAATCTCCCCCAACTCTGACCCTGACCCTAATCCTAACCATAAACCTAACCCTAACCCTAAACTTAACCCTAACCCTGTCCCTAACTCTATCTCTAACCCTAATCCTAACCTTAAAACTTACCCTACACACTCAGCTTCAATGGAAACCTAGCACTAGCCCTCACACTAACATCTAAACCTAAACCCTACCCTTAACCTAAGCCTATCTCTAACCTTAACCTAGCCCTAAACCTAACCATGACTTAACCCTAACACTTACCCTAAGCCTAAAACTAATCTTAACCCTAAACCTAATCCTAACCTTAACCCTAACCCTAACGCCTAATGCTGAGGCTAAGCTCAACCCTCACCCTTAACTTAAACTTCACCCTAACCCTAATCCTAAACCGAACCCTAACCCTAAAGCTCACCCTAAACCTGACCCTAACATTAATCCAAACACCAAAACCTAACCCTAACACTAATACTAACCCTCAACCTAACCCTAACCTGATCCTAAGCTTCACCCAAACACCTAACTCTAATATTTACCCTAACCCTAATCTTATCCTTCACCCTAAACCTAAGCCTAACCCTAAAACTAAACCTAACCCTAAACTATTCCCTCACCCTAGCCCAAACCTAAACCTAACCCTAAGCCTCAATCTAACCCTGACCCTAACCGAGAAACCGTAAAACATCAGCTTAACCGGAAACCTAACACTAACCCTCACACGAACCCTAACCCTTTCCCTAAACCTAAGCCTATCCCTAATCCTAACCCTGACCTAAACGTAACCCTTACCCTAACCCTAAACTTAACCCTAACCTTAACTCTACCCTAACCCTAACCCTTACAATTACTCTAAAGCTGACCCTAACCCTACACCCTAACTCTAACTCGAAACCTAACCCTAACCTAGCCCTACCTTTGACCGTAAACCAAGCCTTAACCCTAACCTTCTCCCTACCCTAACCTAACCCTAAACCAAATTCTAACACTAATCTTAATCCGAACTCTAACCTTAACCCTAACCCTTACACTAACCCTCACTATTACCTGAAAATTCGCCCTAACCCTAACCCTAACCCTAACTCTAACTCTAAACCTAACCATAGCACTTACCCTAAACCCTCACCTTCACTGTAAACCTAACCCTAACCCTCACCCTCACCCTAACCTCTAACTGTATCCCCAAATCGAAACCTAACCCTATCCCTAAACTTATCCCTAACCCTAACCCAAACAAAAACACTAACCCTAATCTAACACTAACCCTAAACTCAACCCTACCCTAACCATAAACCTAACCCTAACGCCCTAAACCTAACCTCTAACACTAAGTATAATCCTCACCGTAATCCTAACCCTTTTCTTAACCCTCACCCTGAACCTGAACGTCACTCTAACCCTGAACCTAAATCTAACATTAACAGTAAAAGTAACTCCTAACCCTATCCCGAACCCTAAACCTAACCTTAAAACTATCCTGAACACAGAATCAAACTCTAGCCCTAACCATAATAACCCTCGCCCCATCCTAAATTTCATCCAACCCTAACCTTAACCCTAAACCTAAACCTAACCCAAACCCTAACCTTAAACCAAACCCTAACCATAACGCTACTCCACCTCTAACCCTAAAACTAAGCCTTACATTAGCCCTGAATCTAACCCCAGACCTAGACCGAACTCTAACCGTAGACCTAATCCTAACACTAACCCAAACTCTAACCTTGATCCTAAATAGAACACTAAGTCTAATTCGAAACCTGAACCTAAACCGAAATCTTACGCTACACCTAACCCTAAACCTAACCCTAACTCTAACCCTAAACATAACACTTACCCTAAACCCTCACCTTAACTGTGAAACTAACCATAACCCTCACCCTAAACCCTAAACCCTAACAATATCCCCCAACCATAACCCTATGGCTATCCCTAACCCGAACACTAATGTGAATCCCTAAGCCCTAACGAGAACACTAACCCTAACCCAAACCCTAACCCCTAACACCAAAGCCTAACCCAAACCTTAACACTAACTCTCACCCTAACTCTAACACTAACCCTAAACCTAATCATAAACCTAACCCTAACCCTAACCCAAAACTAAGCATGACCAGAACCACAATGACTAACCGGAACCCTCACCCAAACCCTAACCCGAAACTAAAACTGTAACCCCTAACACCTTACCAGAACCATAATCCTAACCCTACCCAAACCTAACCCTGAACCTAACCCTCACCGCAACCACAACTCCTAACACAAACCGTCACCCTAAACCAAACCGTAACACTGAACTTAACCCTAACCTAAAACCTAAAACTAAGCCTAAAGCTAAACAGAACCCGTCAACTTTACCCTAACACGAAACACAACCTTAACACTAACCTGAAAACTAAACCAAACCTTAGCCATAACCCGAACCCTAACCCTCACCCTCACCCTATCTTAAACTTCCCCGTATCCCTAACCTAAAGCTCACCCTAACTCTAAACCTGTCCCTACCCCGAAACCTAACCCTAATCTTAACCTTGGCCCACCTCTAACCCTAAAACTAACCGTTACAATAACTCTGATCCTAACCCTCACCCTAAACCTAATCCTAATCCTAACCCTGACCGTAATCCTAACCCTGACCGTAACCCTAACCTAACCTTAACCCTAACTTTAACCCTGCCCTAAACTCAAACTTAACCCTCACCCCTAACAATAACTCTAACCCTAAACCTAAACTGAACCCTCACCTTTAACCAAAATTTCAACCTACCCATAACCCTAAAACTACCCTAACTTCATGGCAATCCTAACCTTAACCTAAATTAAACCTAACCCTGAACCTACCTCTAACCCTAACCCTAAACCTAACCCCAACCCTAACCCTGACCCTAACGTGAACCCTAACCCCTAAGCCTAACCCTGACCCTAACGTGAACCCTAACCCCTAAGCCTAACCCTAACTCTCACACTTAACATAAACTTCACCCTAACCCTAACCCTAAAACTAAACATAATACTAAATCTCCCCCAACTCTGACCCTGACCCTAATCCTAACCATAAACCTAACCCTAACCCTAAACTTAACCCTAACCCTGTCCCTAACTCTATCTCTAACCCTAATCCTAACCTTAAAACTTACCCTACACACTCAGCTTCAATGGAAACCTAGCACTAACCCTCACACTAACATCTAAACCTAAACCCTACCCTTAACCTAAGCCTATCTCTAACCTTAACCTAGCCCTAAACCTAACCATGACTTAACCCTAACACTTACCCTAAGCCTAAAACTAATCTTAACCCTAAACCTAATCCTAACCTTAACCCTAACCCTAACGCCTAATGCTGAGGCTAAGCTCAACCCTCACCCTTAACTTAAACTTCACCCTAACCCTAATCCTAAACCGAACCCTAACCCTAAAGCTCACCCTAAACCTGACCCTAACATTAATCCAAACACCAAAACCTAACCCTAACACTAATACTAACCCTCAACCTAACCCTAACCTGATCCTAAGCTTCACCCAAACACCTAACTCTAATATTTACCCTAACCCTAATCTTATCCTTCACCCTAAACCTAAGCCTAACCCTAAAACTAAACCTAACCCTAAACTATTCCCTCACCCTAGCCCAAACCTAAACCTAACCCTAAGCCTCAATCTAACCCTGACCCTAACCGAGAAACCGTAAAACATCAGCTTAACCGGAAACCTAACACTAACCCTCACACGAACCCTAACCCTTTCCCTAAACCTAAGCCTATCCCTAATCCTAACCCTGACCTAAACGTAACCCTTACCCTAACCCTAAACTTAACCCTAACCTTAACTCTACCCTAACCCTAACCCTTACAATTACTCTAAAGCTGACCCTAACCCTACACCCTAACTCTAACTCGAAACCTAACCCTAACCTAGCCCTACCTTTGACCGTAAACCAAGCCTTAACCCTAACCTTCTCCCTACCCTAACCTAACCCTAAACCAAATTCTAACACTAATCTTAATCCGAACTCTAACCTTAACCCTAACCCTTACACTAACCCTCACTATTACCTGAAAATTCGCCCTAACCCTAACCCTAACCCTAACTCTAACTCTAAACCTAACCATAGCACTTACCCTAAACCCTCACCTTCACTGTAAACCTAACCCTAACCCTCACCCTCACCCTAACCTCTAACTGTATCCCCAAATCGAAACCTAACCCTATCCCTAAACTTATCCCTAACCCTAACCCAAACAAAAACACTAACCCTAATCTAACACTAACCCTAAACTCAACCCTACCCTAACCATAAACCTAACCCTAACGCCCTAAACCTAACCTCTAACACTAAGTATAATCCTCACCGTAATCCTAACCCTTTTCTTAACCCTCACCCTGAACCTGAACGTCACTCTAACCCTGAACCTAAATCTAACATTAACAGTAAAAGTAACTCCTAACCCTATCCCGAACCCTAAACCTAACCTTAAAACTATCCTGAACACAGAATCAAACTCTAGCCCTAACCATAATAACCCTCGCCCCATCCTAAATTTCATCCAACCCTAACCTTAACCCTAAACCTAAACCTAACCCAAACCCTAACCTTAAACCAAACCCTAACCATAACGCTACTCCACCTCTAACCCTAAAACTAAGCCTTACATTAGCCCTGAATCTAACCCCAGACCTAGACCGAACTCTAACCGTAGACCTAATCCTAACACTAACCCAAACTCTAACCTTGATCCTAAATAGAACACTAAGTCTAATTCGAAACCTGAACCTAAACCGAAATCTTACGCTACACCTAACCCTAAACCTAACCCTAACTCTAACCCTAAACATAACACTTACCCTAAACCCTCACCTTAACTGTGAAACTAACCATAACCCTCACCCTAAACCCTAAACCCTAACAATATCCCCCAACCATAACCCTATGGCTATCCCTAACCCGAACACTAATGTGAATCCCTAAGCCCTAACGAGAACACTAACCCTAACCCAAACCCTAACCCCTAACACCAAAGCCTAACCCAAACCTTAACACTAACTCTCACCCTAACTCTAACACTAACCCTAAACCTAATCATAAACCTAACCCTAACCCTAACCCAAAACTAAGCATGACCAGAACCACAATGACTAACCGGAACCCTCACCCAAACCCTAACCCGAAACTAAAACTGTAACCCCTAACACCTTACCAGAACCATAATCCTAACCCTACCCAAACCTAACCCTGAACCTAACGCTCACCGCAACCACAACTCCTAACACAAACCGTCACCCTAAACCAAACCGTAACACTGAACTTAACCCTAACCTAAAACCTAAAACTAACCCTAAAGCTAAACAGAACCCGTCAACTTTACCCTAACACGAAACACAACCTTAACACTAACCTGAAAACTAAACCAAACCTTAGCCATAACCCGAACCCTAACCCTCACCCTCACCCTATCTTAAACTTCCCCGTATCCCTAACCTAAAGCTCACCCTAACTCTAAACCTGTCCCTACCCCGAAACCTAACCCTAATCTTAACCTTGGCCCACCTCTAACCCTAAAACTAACCGTTACAATAACTCTGATCCTAACCCTCACCCTAAACCTAATCCTAATCCTAACCCTGACCGTAATCCTAACCCTGACCGTAACCCTAACCTAACCTTAACCCTAACTTTAACCCTGCCCTAAACTCAAACTTAACCCTCACCCCTAACAATAACTCTAACCCTAAACCTAAACTGAACCCTCACCTTTAACCAAAATTTCAACCTACCCATAACCCTAAAACTACCCTAACTTCATGGCAATCCTAACCTTAACCTAAATTAAACCTAACCCTGAACCTACCTCTAACCCTAACCCTAAACCTAACCCCAACCCTAACCCTGACCCTAACGTGAACCCTAACCCCTAAGCCTAACCCTAACTCTCACACTTAACATAAACTTCACCCTAACCCTAACCCTAAAACTAAACATAATACTAAATCTCCCCCAACTCTGACCCTGACCCTAATCCTAACCATAAACCTAACCCTAACCCTAAACTTAACCCTAACCCTGTCCCGAACTCTATCTCTAACCCTAATCCTAACCTTAAAACTTACCCTACACACTCAGCTTCAATGGAAACCTAGCACTAACCCTCACACTAACATCTAAACCTAAACCCTACCCTTAACCTAAGCCTATCTCTAACCTTAACCTAGCCCTAAACCTAACCATGACTTAACCCTAACACTTACCCTAACCCTAAAACTAATCTTAACCCTAAACCTAATCCTAACCTTAACCCTAACCCTAACGCCTAATGCTGAGGCTAAGCTCTACCCTCACCCTTAACTTAAACTTCACCCTAACCCTAATCCTAAACCGAACCCTAACCCTAAAGCTCACCCTAAACCTGACCCTAACATTAATCCAAACACCAAAACCTAACCCTAACACTAATACTAACCCTCAACCTAACCCTAACCTGATCCTAAGCTTCACCCAAACACCTAACTCTAATATTTACCCTAACCCTAATCTTATCCTTCACCCTAAACCTAAGCCTAACCCTAAAACTAAACCTAACCCTAAACTATTCCCTCACCCTAGCCCAAACCTAAACCTAACCCTAAGCCTCAATCTAACCCTGACCCTAACCGAGAAACCGTAAAACATCAGCTTAACCGGAAACCTAACACTAACCCTCACACGAACCCTAACCCTTTCCCTAAACCTAAGCCTATCCCTAATCGTAACCTGACCTAAACGTAACCCTTACCCTAACCCTAAACTTAACCCTAACCTTAACTCTACCCTAACCCTAACCCTTACAATTACTCTAAAGCTGACCCTAACCCTACACCCTAACTCTAACTCGAAACCTAACCCTAACCTAGCCCTACCTTTGACCGTAAACCAAGCCTTAACCCTAACCTTCTCCCTACCCTAACCTAACCCTAAACCAAATTCTAACACTAATCTTAATCCGAACTCTAACCTTAACCCTAACCCTTACACTAACCCTCACTATTACCTGAAAATTCACCCTAACCCTAACTCTAACTCTAACCCTAGCCATAGCACTTACCCTAAACCCTCACCTTCACTGTAAACCTAACCCTAACCCTCACTCTCACCCTAACCTCTAACTGTATCCCCAAATCGAAACCTAACGCTATCCCTAAACTTATCCCTAACCCTAACCCAAACAAAAACACTAACCCTAATCTAACACTAACCCTAAACTCAACCCTACCCTAACCATAAACCTAACCCTAACGCCCTAAACCTAACCTCTAACACTAAGTATAATCCTCACCGTAATCCTAACCCTTTTCTTAACCCTCACCCTGAACCTGAACGTCACTCTAACCCTGAATCTAAATCTAACATTAACACTAAAAGTAACTCCTAACCCTATCCCGAACCTTAAACCTAATCTTAAAACTATCCTGAACACAGAATCAAACTCTAGCCCTAACCATAATAACCCTCGCCCCATCCTAAATTTCATCCAACCCTAACCTTAACCCTAAACCTAAACCTAACCCAAACCCTAACCTTAAACCAAACCCTAACCATAACGCTACTCCACCTCTAACCCTAAAACTAAGCCTTACATTAGCCCTGAATCTAACCCCAGACCTAGACCGAACTCTAACCGTAGACCTAATCCTAACACTAACCCAAACTCTAACCTTGATCCTAAATAGAACACTAAGTCTAATTCGAAACCTGAACCTAAACCGAAATCTTACGCTACACCTAACCCTAAACCTAACCCTAACTCTAACCCTAAACATAACACTTACCCTAAACCCTCACCTTAACTGTGAAACTAACCATAACCCTCACCCTAAACCCTAAACCCTAACAATATCCCCCAACCATAACCCTATGGCTATCCCTAACCCGAACACTAATGTGAATCCCTAAGCCCTAACGAGAACACTAACCCTAACCCAAACCCTAACCCCTAACACCAAAGCCTAACCCAAACCTTAACACTAACTCTCACCCTAACTCTAACACTAACCCTAAACCTAATCATAAACCTAACCCTAACCCTAACCCAAAACTAAGCATGACCAGAACCACAATGACTAACCGGAACCCTCACCCAAACCCTAACCCGAAACTAAAACTGTAACCCCTAACACCTTACCAGAACCATAATCCTAACCCTACCCAAACCTAACCCTGAACCTAACCCTCACCGCAACCACAACTCCTAACACAAACCGTCACCCTAAACCAAACCGTAACACTGAACTTAACCCTAACCTAAAACCTAAAACTAAGCCTAAAGCTAAACAGAACCCGTCAACTTTACCCTAACACGAAACACAACCTTAACACTAACCTGAAAACTAAACCAAACCTTAGCCATAACCCGAACCCTAACCCTCACCCTCACCCTATCTTAAACTTCCCCGTATCCCTAACCTAAAGCTCACCCTAACTCTAAACCTGTCCCTACCCCGAAACCTAACCCTAATCTTAACCTTGGCCCACCTCTAACCCTAAAACTAACCGTTACAATAACTCTGATCCTAACCCTCACCCTAAACCTAATCCTAATCCTAACCCTGACCGTAATCCTAACCCTGACCGTAACCCTAACCTAACCTTAACCCTAACTTTAACCCTGCCCTAAACTCAAACTTAACCCTCACCCCTAACAATAACTCTAACCCTAAACCTAAACTGAACCCTCACCTTTAACCAAAATTTCAACCTACCCATAACCCTAAAACTACCCTAACTTCATGGCAATCCTAACCTTAACCTAAATTAAACCTAACCCTGAACCTACCTCTAACCCTAACCCTAAACCTAACCCCAACCCTAACCCTGACCCTAACGTGAACCCTAACCCCTAAGCCTAACCCTAACTCTCACACTTAACATAAACTTCACCCTAACCCTAACCCTAAAACTAAACATAATACTAAATCTCCCCCAACTCTGACCCTGACCCTAATCCTAACCATAAACCTAACCCTAACCCTAAACTTAACCCTAACCCTGTCCCTAACTCTATCTCTAACCCTAATCCTAACCTTAAAACTTACCCTACACACTCAGCTTCAATGGAAACCTAGCACTAACCCTCACACTAACATCTAAACCTAAACCCTACCCTTAACCTAAGCCTATCTCTAACCTTAACCTAGCCCTAAACCTAACCATGACTTAACCCTAACACTTACCCTAAGCCTAAAACTAATCTTAACCCTAAACCTAATCCTAACCTTAACCCTAACCCTAACGCCTAATGCTGAGGCTAAGCTCTACCCTCACCCTTAACTTAAACTTCACCCTAACCCTAATCCTAAACCGAACCCTAACCCTAAAGCTCACCCTAAACCTGACCCTAACATTAATCCAAACACCAAAACCTAACCCTAACACTAATACTAACCCTCAACCTAACCCTAACCTGATCCTAAGCTTCACCCAAACACCTAACTCTAATATTTACCCTAACCCTAATCTTATCCTTCACCCTAAACCTAAGCCTAACCCTAAAACTAAACCTAACCCTAAACTATTCCCTCACCCTAGCCCAAACCTAAACCTAACCCTAAGCCTCAATCTAACCCTGACCCTAACCGAGAAACCCTAAAACATCAGCTTAACCGGAAACCTAACACTAACCCTCACACGAACCCTAACCCTTTCCCTAAACCTAAGCCTATCCCTAATCCTAACCCTAACCCTGACCTAAACGTAACCCTTACCCTAACCCTAAACTTAACCCTAACCTTAACTCTACCCTAACCCTAACCCTTACAATTACTCTAAAGCTGACCCTAACCCTACACCCTAACTCTAACTCGAAACCTAACCCTAACCTAGCCCTACCTTTGACCGTAAACCAAGCCTTAACCCTAACCTTCTCCCTACCCTAACCTAACCCTAAACCAAATTCTAACACTAATCTTAATCCGAACTCTAACCTTAACCCTAACCCTTACACTAACCCTCACTATTACCTGAAAATTCACCCTAACCCTAACTCTAACTCTAACCCTAACCATAGCACTTACCCTAAACCCTCACCTTCACTGTAAACCTAACCCTAACCCTCACCCTCACCCTAACCTCTAACTGTATCCCCAAATCGAAACCTAACGCTATCCCTAAACTTATCCCTAACCCTAACCCAAACAAAAACACTAACCCTAATCTAACACTAACCCTAAACTCAACCCTACCCTAACCATAAACCTAACCCTAACGCCCTAAACCTAACCTCTAACACTAAGTATAATCCTCACCGTAATCCTAACCCTTTTCTTAACCCTCACCCTGAACCTGAACGTCACTCTAACCCTGAACCTAAATCTAACATTAACAGTAAAAGTAACTCCTAACCCTATCCCGAACCCTAAACCTAACCTTAAAACTATCCTGAACACAGAATCAAACTCTAGCCCTAACCATAATAACCCTCGCCCCATCCTAAATTTCATCCAACCCTAACCTTAACCCTAAACCTAAACCTAACCCAAACCCTAACCTTAAACCAAACCCTAACCATAACGCTACTCCACCTCTAACCCTAAAACTAAGCCTTACATTAGCCCTGAATCTAACCCCAGACCTAGACCGAACTCTAACCGTAGACCTAATCCTAACACTAACCCAAACTCTAACCTTGATCCTAAATAGAACACTAAGTCTAATTCGAAACCTGAACCTAAACCGAAATCTTACGCTACACCTAACCCTAAACCTAACCCTAACTCTAACCCTAAACATAACACTTACCCTAAACCCTCACCTTAACTGTGAAACTAACCATAACCCTCACCCTAAACCCTAAACCCTAACAATATCCCCCAACCATAACCCTATGGCTATCCCTAACCCGAACACTAATGTGAATCCCTAAGCCCTAACGAGAACACTAACCCTAACCCAAACCCTAACCCCTAACACCAAAGCCTAACCCAAACCTTAACACTAACTCTCACCCTAACTCTAACACTAACCCTAAACCTAATCATAAACCTAACCCTAACCCTAACCCAAAACTAAGCATGACCAGAACCACAATGACTAACCGGAACCCTCACCCAAACCCTAACCCGAAACTAAAACTGTAACCCCTAACACCTTACCGGAACCATAATCCTAACCCTACCCAAACCTAACCCTGAACCTAACCCTCACCGCAACCACAACTCCTAACACAAACCGTCACCCTAAACCAAACCGTAACACTGAACTTAACCCTAACCTAAAACCTAAAACTAAGCCTAAAGCTAAACAGAACCCGTCAACTTTACCCTAACACGAAACACAACCTTAACACTAACCTGAAAACTAAACCAAACCTTAGCCATAACCCGAACCCTAACCCTCACCCTCACCCTATCTTAAACTTCCCCGTATCCCTAACCTAAAGCTCACCCTAACTCTAAACCTGTCCCTACCCCGAAACCTAACCCTAATCTTAACCTTGGCACACCTCTAACCCTAAAACTAACCGTTACAATAACTCTGATCCTAACCCTCACCCTAAACCTAATCCTAATCCTAACCCTGACCGTAATCCTAACCCTGACCGTAACCCTAACCTAACCTTAACCCTAACTTTAACCCTGCCCTAAACTCAAACTTAACCCTCACCCCTAACAATAACTCTAACCCTAAACCTAAACTGAACCCTCACCTTTAACCAAAATTTCAACCTACCCATAACCCTAAAACTACCCTAACTTCATGGCAATCCTAACCTTAACCTAAATTAAACCTAACCCTGAACCTACCTCTAACCCTAACCCTAAACCTAACCCCAACCCTAACCCTGACCCTAACGTGAACCCTAACACCTAAGCCTAACCCTAACTCTCACACTTAACATAAACTTCACCCTAACCCTAACCCTAAAACTAAACATAATACTAAATCTCCCCCAACTCTGACCCTGACCCTAATCCTAACCATAAACCTAACCCTAACCCTAAACTTAACCCTAACCCTGTCCCTAACTCTATCTCTAACCCTAATCCTAACCTTAAAACTTACCCTACACACTCAGCTTCAATGGAAACCTAGCACTAACCCTCACACTAACATCTAAACCTAAACACTACCCTTAACCTAAGCCTATCTCTAACCTTAACCTAGCCCTAAACCTAACCATGACTTAACCCTAACACTTACCCTAACCCTAAAACTAATCTTAACCCTAAACCTAATCCTAACCTTAACCCTAACCCTAACGCCTAATGCTGAGGCTAAGCTCTACCCTCACCCTTAACTTAAACTTCACCCTAACCCTAATCCTAAACCGAACCCTAACCCTAAAGCTCACCCTAAACCTGACCCTAACATTAATCCAAACACCAAAACCTAACCCTAACACTAATACTAACCCTCAACCTAACCCTAACCTGATCCTAAGCTTCACCCAAACACCTAACTCTAATATTTACCCTAACCCTAATCTTATCCTTCACCCTAAACCTAAGCCTAACCCTAAAACTAAACCTAACCCTAAACTATTCCCTCACCCTAGCCCAAACCTAAACCTAACCCTAAGCCTCAATCTAACCCTGACCCTAACCGAGAAACCCTAAAACATCAGCTTAACCGGAAACCTAACACTAACCCTCACACGAACCCTAACCCTTTCCCTAAACCTAAGCCTATCCCTAATCCTAACCCTAACCCTGACCTAAACGTAACCCTTACCCTAACCCTAAACTTAACCCTAACCTTAACTCTACCCTAACCCTAACCCTTACAATTACTCTAAAGCTGACCCTAACCCTACACCCTAACTCTAACTCGAAACCTAACCCTAACCTAGCCCTACCTTTGACCGTAAACCAAGCCTTAACCCTAACCTTCTCCCTACCCTAACCTAACCCTAAACCAAATTCTAACACTAATCTTAATCCGAACTCTAACCTTAACCCTAACCCTTACACTAACCCTCACTATTACCTGAAAATTCACCCTAACCCTAACTCTAACTCTAACCCTAACCATAGCACTTACCCTAAACCCTCACCTTCACTGTAAACCTAACCCTAACCCTCACCCTCACCCTAACCTCTAACTGTATCCCCAAATCGAAACCTAACGCTATCCCTAAACTTATCCCTAACCCTAACCCAAACAAAAACACTAACCCTAATCTAACACTAACCCTAAACTCAACCCTACCCTAACCATAAACCTAACCCTAACGCCCTAAACCTAACCTCTAACACTAAGTATAATCCTCACCGTAATCCTAACCCTTTTCTTAACCCTCACCCTGAACCTGAACGTCACTCTAACCCTGAACCTAAATCTAACATTAACAGTAAAAGTAACTCCTAACCCTATCCCGAACCCTAAACCTAACCTTAAAACTATCCTGAACACAGAATCAAACTCTAGCCCTAACCATAATAACCCTCGCCCCATCCTAAATTTCATCCAACCCTAACCTTAACCCTAAACCTAAACCTAACCCAAACCCTAACCTTAAACCAAACCCTAACCATAACGCTACTCCACCTCTAACCCTAAAACTAAGCCTTACATTAGCCCTGAATCTAACCCCAGACCTAGACCGAACTCTAACCGTAGACCTAATCCTAACACTAACCCAAACTCTAACCTTGATCCTAAATAGAACACTAAGTCTAATTCGAAACCTGAACCTAAACCGAAATCTTACGCTACACCTAACCCTAAACCTAACCCTAACTCTAACCCTAAACATAACACTTACCCTAAACCCTCACCTTAACTGTGAAACTAACCATAACCCTCACCCTAAACCCTAAACCCTAACAATATCCCCCAACCATAACCCTATGGCTATCCCTAACCCGAACACTAATGTGAATCCCTAAGCCCTAACGAGAACACTAACCCTAACCCAAACCCTAACCCCTAACACCAAAGCCTAACCCAAACCTTAACACTAACTCTCACCCTAACTCTAACACTAACCCTAAACCTAATCATAAACCTAACCCTAACCCTAACCCAAAACTAAGCATGACCAGAACCACAATGACTAACCGGAACCCTCACCCAAACCCTAACCCGAAACTAAAACTGTAACCCCTAACACCTTACCAGAACCATAATCCTAACCCTACCCAAACCTAACCCTGAACCTAACCCTCACCGCAACCACAACTCCTAACACAAACCGTCACCCTAAACCAAACCGTAACACTGAACTTAACCCTAACCTAAAACCTAAAACTAAGCCTAAAGCTAAACAGAACCCGTCAACTTTACCCTAACACGAAACACAACCTTAACACTAACCTGAAAACTAAACCAAACCTTAGCCATAACCCGAACCCTAACCCTCACCCTCACCCTATCTTAAACTTCCCCGTATCCCTAACCTAAAGCTCACCCTAACTCTAAACCTGTCCCTACCCCGAAACCTAACCCTAATCTTAACCTTGGCCCACCTCTAACCCTAAAACTAACCGTTACAATAACTCTGATCCTAACCCTCACCCTAAACCTAATCCTAATCCTAACCCTGACCGTAATCCTAACCCTGACCGTAACCCTAACCTAACCTTAACCCTAACTTTAACCCTGCCCTAAACTCAAACTTAACCCTCACCCCTAACAATAACTCTAACCCTAAACCTAAACTGAACCCTCACCTTTAACCAAAATTTCAACCTACCCATAACCCTAAAACTACCCTAACTTCATGGCAATCCTAACCTTAACCTAAATTAAACCTAACCCTGAACCTACCTCTAACCCTAACCCTAAACCTAACCCCAACCCTAACCCTGACCCTAACGTGAACCCTAACCCCTAAGCCTAACCCTAACTCTCACACTTAACATAAACTTCACCCTAACCCTAACCCTAAAACTAAACATAATACTAAATCTCCCCCAACTCTGACCCTGACCCTAATCCTAACCATAAACCTAACCCTAACCCTAAACTTAACCCTAACCCTGTCCCTAACTCTATCTCTAACCCTAATCCTAACCTTAAAACTTACCCTACACACTCAGCTTCAATGGAAACCTAGCACTAACCCTCACACTAACATCTAAACCTAAACCCTACCCTTAACCTAAGCCTATCTCTAACCTTAACCTAGCCCTAAACCTAACCATGACTTAACCCTAACACTTACCCTAAGCCTAAAACTAATCTTAACCCTAAACCTAATCCTAACCTTAACCCTAACCCTAACGCCTAATGCTGAGGCTAAGCTCTACCCTCACCCTTAACTTAAACTTCACCCTAACCCTAATCCTAAACCGAACCCTAACCCTAAAGCTCACCCTAAACCTGACCCTAACATTAATCCAAACACCAAAACCTAACCCTAACACTAATACTAACCCTCAACCTAACCCTAACCTGATCCTAAGCTTCACCCAAACACCTAACTCTAATATTTACCCTAACCCTAATCTTATCCTTCACCCTAAACCTAAGCCTAACCCTAAAACTAAACCTAACCCTAAACTATTCCCTCACCCTAGCCCAAACCTAAACCTAACCCTAAGCCTCAATCTAACCCTGACCCTAACCGAGAAACCCTAAAACATCAGCTTAACCGGAAACCTAACACTAACCCTCACACGAACCCTAACCCTTTCCCTAAACCTAAGCCTATCCCTAATCCTAACCCTAACCCTGACCTAAACGTAACCCTTACCCTAACCCTAAACTTAACCCTAACCTTAACTCTACCCTAACCCTAACCCTTACAATTACTCTAAAGCTGACCCTAACCCTACACCCTAACTCTAACTCGAAACCTAACCCTAACCTAGCCCTACCTTTGACCGTAAACCAAGCCTTAACCCTAACCTTCTCCCTACCCTAACCTAACCCTAAACCAAATTCTAACACTAATCTTAATCCGAACTCTAACCTTAACCCTAACCCTTACACTAACCCTCACTATTACCTGAAAATTCACCCTAACCCTAACTCTAACTCTAACCCTAACCATAGCACTTACCCTAAACCCTCACCTTCACTGTAAACCTAACCCTAACCCTCACCCTCACCCTAACCTCTAACTGTATCCCCAAATCGAAACCTAACGCTATCCCTAAACTTATCCCTAACCCTAACCCAAACAAAAACACTAACCCTAATCTAACACTAACCCTAAACTCAACCCTACCCTAACCATAAACCTAACCCTAACGCCCTAAACCTAACCTCTAACACTAAGTATAATCCTCACCGTAATCCTAACCCTTTTCTTAACCCTCACCCTGAACCTGAACGTCACTCTAACCCTGAACCTAAATCTAACATTAACAGTAAAAGTAACTCCTAACCCTATCCCGAACCCTAAACCTAACCTTAAAACTATCCTGAACACAGAATCAAACTCTAGCCCTAACCATAATAACCCTCGCCCCATCCTAAATTTCATCCAACCCTAACCTTAACCCTAAACCTAAACCTAACCCAAACCCTAACCTTAAACCAAACCCTAACCATAACGCTACTCCACCTCTAACCCTAAAACTAAGCCTTACATTAGCCCTGAATCTAACCCCAGACCTAGACCGAACTCTAACCGTAGACCTAATCCTAACACTAACCCAAACTCTAACCTTGATCCTAAATAGAACACTAAGTCTAATTCGAAACCTGAACCTAAACCGAAATCTTACGCTACACCTAACCCTAAACCTAACCCTAACTCTAACCCTAAACATAACACTTACCCTAAACCCTCACCTTAACTGTGAAACTAACCATAACCCTCACCCTAAACCCTAAACCCTAACAATATCCCCCAACCATAACCCTATGGCTATCCCTAACCCGAACACTAATGTGAATCCCTAAGCCCTAACGAGAACACTAACCCTAACCCAAACCCTAACCCCTAACACCAAAGCCTAACCCAAACCTTAACACTAACTCTCACCCTAACTCTAACACTAACCCTAAACCTAATCATAAACCTAACCCTAACCCTAACCCAAAACTAAGCATGACCAGAACCACAATGACTAACCGGAACCCTCACCCAAACCCTAACCCGAAACTAAAACTGTAACCCCTAACACCTTACCAGAACCATAATCCTAACCCTACCCAAACCTAACCCTGAACCTAACCCTCACCGCAACCACAACTCCTAACACAAACCGTCACCCTAAACCAAACCGTAACACTGAACTTAACCCTAACCTAAAACCTAAAACTAACCCTAAAGCTAAACAGAACCCGTCAACTTTACCCTAACACGAAACACAACCTTAACACTAACCTGAAAACTAAACCAAACCTTAGCCATAACCCGAACCCTAACCCTCACCCTCACCCTATCTTAAACTTCCCCGTATCCCTAACCTAAAGCTCACCCTAACTCTAAACCTGTCCCTACCCCGAAACCTAACCCTAATCTTAACCTTGGCACACCTCTAACCCTAAAACTAACCGTTACAATAACTCTGATCCTAACCCTCACCCTAAACCTAATCCTAATCCTAACCCTGACCGTAATCCTAACCCTGACCGTAACCCTAACCTAACCTTAACCCTAACTTTAACCCTGCCCTAAACTCAAACTTAACCCTCACCCCTAACAATAACTCTAACCCTAAACCTAAACTGAACCCTCACCTTTAACCAAAATTTCAACCTACCCATAACCCTAAAACTACCCTAACTTCATGGCAATCCTAACCTTAACCTAAATTAAACCTAACCCTGAACCTACCTCTAACCCTAACCCTAAACCTAACCCCAACCCTAACCCTGACCCTAACGTGAACCCTAACCCCTAAGCCTAACCCTAACTCTCACACTTAACATAAACTTCACCCTAACCCTAACCCTAAAACTAAACATAATACTAAATCTCCCCCAACTCTGACCCTGACCCTAATCCTAACCATAAACCTAACCCTAACCCTAAACTTAACCCTAACCCTGTCCCTAACTCTATCTCTAACCCTAATCCTAACCTTAAAACTTACCCTACACACTCAGCTTCAATGGAAACCTAGCACTAACCCTCACACTAACATCTAAACCTAAACCCTACCCTTAACCTAAGCCTATCTCTAACCTTAACCTAGCCCTAAACCTAACCATGACTTAACCCTAACACTTACCCTAACCCTAAAACTAATCTTAACCCTAAACCTAATCCTAACCTTAACCCTAACCCTAACGCCTAATGCTGAGGCTAAGCTCTACCCTCACCCTTAACTTAAACTTCACCCTAACCCTAATCCTAAACCGAACCCTAACCCTAAAGCTCACCCTAAACCTGACCCTAACATTAATCCAAACACCAAAACCTAACCCTAACACTAATACTAACCCTCAACCTAACCCTAACCTGATCCTAAGCTTCACCCAAACACCTAACTCTAATATTTACCCTAACCCTAATCTTATCCTTCACCCTAAACCTAAGCCTAACCCTAAAACTAAACCTAACCCTAAACTATTCCCTCACCCTAGCCCAAACCTAAACCTAACCCTAAGCCTCAATCTAACCCTGACCCTAACCGAGAAACCCTAAAACATCAGCTTAACCGGAAACCTAACACTAACCCTCACACGAACCCTAACCCTTTCCCTAAACCTAAGCCTATCCCTAATCCTAACCCTAACCCTGACCTAAACGTAACCCTTACCCTAACCCTAAACTTAACCCTAACCTTAACTCTACCCTAACCCTAACCCTTACAATTACTCTAAAGCTGACCCTAACCCTACACCCTAACTCTAACTCGAAACCTAACCCTAACCTAGCCCTACCTTTGACCGTAAACCAAGCCTTAACCCTAACCTTCTCCCTACCCTAACCTAACCCTAAACCAAATTCTAACACTAATCTTAATCCGAACTCTAACCTTAACCCTAACCCTTACACTAACCCTCACTATTACCTGAAAATTCACCCTAACCCTAACTCTAACTCTAACCCTAACCATAGCACTTACCCTAAACCCTCACCTTCACTGTAAACCTAACCCTAACCCTCACCCTCACCCTAACCTCTAACTGTATCCCCAAATCGAAACCTAACGCTATCCCTAAACTTATCCCTAACCCTAACCCAAACAAAAACACTAACCCTAATCTAACACTAACCCTAAACTCAACCCTACCCTAACCATAAACCTAACCCTAACGCCCTAAACCTAACCTCTAACACTAAGTATAATCCTCACCGTAATCCTAACCCTTTTCTTAACCCTCACCCTGAACCTGAACGTCACTCTAACCCTGAACCTAAATCTAACATTAACAGTAAAAGTAACTCCTAACCCTATCCCGAACCCTAAACCTAACCTTAAAACTATCCTGAACACAGAATCAAACTCTAGCCCTAACCATAATAACCCTCGCCCCATCCTAAATTTCATCCAACCCTAACCTTAACCCTAAACCTAAACCTAACCCAAACCCTAACCTTAAACCAAACCCTAACCATAACGCTACTCCACCTCTAACCCTAAAACTAAGCCTTACATTAGCCCTGAATCTAACCCCAGACCTAGACCGAACTCTAACCGTAGACCTAATCCTAACACTAACCCAAACTCTAACCTTGATCCTAAATAGAACACTAAGTCTAATTCGAAACCTGAACCTAAACCGAAATCTTACGCTACACCTAACCCTAAACCTAACCCTAACTCTAACCCTAAACATAACACTTACCCTAAACCCTCACCTTAACTGTGAAACTAACCATAACCCTCACCCTAAACCCTAAACCCTAACAATATCCCCCAACCATAACCCTATGGCTATCCCTAACCCGAACACTAATGTGAATCCCTAAGCCCTAACGAGAACACTAACCCTAACCCAAACCCTAACCCCTAACACCAAAGCCTAACCCAAACCTTAACACTAACTCTCACCCTAACTCTAACACTAACCCTAAACCTAATCATAAACCTAACCCTAACCCTAACCCAAAACTAAGCATGACCAGAACCACAATGACTAACCGGAACCCTCACCCAAACCCTAACCCGAAACTAAAACTGTAACCCCTAACACCTTACCAGAACCATAATCCTAACCCTACCCAAACCTAACCCTGAACCTAACCCTCACCGCAACCACAACTCCTAACACAAACCGTCACCCTAAACCAAACCGTAACACTGAACTTAACCCTAACCTAAAACCTAAAACTAAGCCTAAAGCTAAACAGAACCCGTCAACTTTACCCTAACACGAAACACAACCTTAACACTAACCTGAAAACTAAACCAAACCTTAGCCATAACCCGAACCCTAACCCTCACCCTCACCCTATCTTAAACTTCCCCGTATCCCTAACCTAAAGCTCACCCTAACTCTAAACCTGTCCCTACCCCGAAACCTAACCCTAATCTTAACCTTGGCCCACCTCTAACCCTAAAACTAACCGTTACAATAACTCTGATCCTAACCCTCACCCTAAACCTAATCCTAATCCTAACCCTGACCGTAATCCTAACCCTGACCGTAACCCTAACCTAACCTTAACCCTAACTTTAACCCTGCCCTAAACTCAAACTTAACCCTCACCCCTAACAATAACTCTAACCCTAAACCTAAACTGAACCCTCACCTTTAACCAAAATTTCAACCTACCCATAACCCTAAAACTACCCTAACTTCATGGCAATCCTAACCTTAACCTAAATTAAACCTAACCCTGAACCTACCTCTAACCCTAACCCTAAACCTAACCCCAACCCTAACCCTGACCCTAACGTGAACCCTAACCCCTAAGCCTAACCCTAACTCTCACACTTAACATAAACTTCACCCTAACCCTAACCCTAAAACTAAACATAATACTAAATCTCCCCCAACTCTGACCCTGACCCTAATCCTAACCATAAACCTAACCCTAACCCTAAACTTAACCCTAACCCTGTCCCTAACTCTATCTCTAACCCTAATCCTAACCTTAAAACTTACCCTACACACTCAGCTTCAATGGAAACCTAGCACTAACCCTCACACTAACATCTAAACCTAAACCCTACCCTTAACCTAAGCCTATCTCTAACCTTAACCTAGCCCTAAACCTAACCATGACTTAACCCTAACACTTACCCTAAGCCTAAAACTAATCTTAACCCTAAACCTAATCCTAACCTTAACCCTAACCCTAACGCCTAATGCTGAGGCTAAGCTCTACCCTCACCCTTAACTTAAACTTCACCCTAACCCTAATCCTAAACCGAACCCTAACCCTAAAGCTCACCCTAAACCTGACCCTAACATTAATCCAAACACCAAAACCTAACCCTAACACTAATACTAACCCTCAACCTAACCCTAACCTGATCCTAAGCTTCACCCAAACACCTAACTCTAATATTTACCCTAACCCTAATCTTATCCTTCACCCTAAACCTAAGCCTAACCCTAAAACTAAACCTAACCCTAAACTATTCCCTCACCCTAGCCCAAACCTAAACCTAACCCTAAGCCTCAATCTAACCCTGACCCTAACCGAGAAACCCTAAAACATCAGCTTAACCGGAAACCTAACACTAACCCTCACACGAACCCTAACCCTTTCCCTAAACCTAAGCCTATCCCTAATCCTAACCCTAACCCTGACCTAAACGTAACCCTTACCCTAACCCTAAACTTAACCCTAACCTTAACTCTACCCTAACCCTAACCCTTACAATTACTCTAAAGCTGACCCTAACCCTACACCCTAACTCTAACTCGAAACCTAACCCTAACCTAGCCCTACCTTTGACCGTAAACCAAGCCTTAACCCTAACCTTCTCCCTACCCTAACCTAACCCTAAACCAAATTCTAACACTAATCTTAATCCGAACTCTAACCTTAACCCTAACCCTTACACTAACCCTCACTATTACCTGAAAATTCACCCTAACCCTAACTCTAACTCTAACCCTAACCATAGCACTTACCCTAAACCCTCACCTTCACTGTAAACCTAACCCTAACCCTCACCCTCACCCTAACCTCTAACTGTATCCCCAAATCGAAACCTAACGCTATCCCTAAACTTATCCCTAACCCTAACCCAAACAAAAACACTAACCCTAATCTAACACTAACCCTAAACTCAACCCTACCCTAACCATAAACCTAACCCTAACGCCCTAAACCTAACCTCTAACACTAAGTATAATCCTCACCGTAATCCTAACCCTTTTCTTAACCCTCACCCTGAACCTGAACGTCACTCTAACCCTGAACCTAAATCTAACATTAACAGTAAAAGTAACTCCTAACCCTATCCCGAACCCTAAACCTAACCTTAAAACTATCCTGAACACAGAATCAAACTCTAGCCCTAACCATAATAACCCTCGCCCCATCCTAAATTTCATCCAACCCTAACCTTAACCCTAAACCTAAACCTAACCCAAACCCTAACCTTAAACCAAACCCTAACCATAACGCTACTCCACCTCTAACCCTAAAACTAAGCCTTACATTAGCCCTGAATCTAACCCCAGACCTAGACCGAACTCTAACCGTAGACCTAATCCTAACACTAACCCAAACTCTAACCTTGATCCTAAATAGAACACTAAGTCTAATTCGAAACCTGAACCTAAACCGAAATCTTACGCTACACCTAACCCTAAACCTAACCCTAACTCTAACCCTAAACATAACACTTACCCTAAACCCTCACCTTAACTGTGAAACTAACCATAACCCTCACCCTAAACCCTAAACCCTAACAATATCCCCCAACCATAACCCTATGGCTATCCCTAACCCGAACACTAATGTGAATCCCTAAGCCCTAACGAGAACACTAACCCTAACCCAAACCCTAACCCCTAACACCAAAGCCTAACCCAAACCTTAACACTAACTCTCACCCTAACTCTAACACTAACCCTAAACCTAATCATAAACCTAACCCTAACCCTAACCCAAAACTAAGCATGACCAGAACCACAATGACTAACCGGAACCCTCACCCAAACCCTAACCCGAAACTAAAACTGTAACCCCTAACACCTTACCAGAACCATAATCCTAACCCTACCCAAACCTAACCCTGAACCTAACCCTCACCGCAACCACAACTCCTAACACAAACCGTCACCCTAAACCAAACCGTAACACTGAACTTAACCCTAACCTAAAACCTAAAACTAACCCTAAAGCTAAACAGAACCCGTCAACTTTACCCTAACACGAAACACAACCTTAACACTAACCTGAAAACTAAACCAAACCTTAGCCATAACCCGAACCCTAACCCTCACCCTCACCCTATCTTAAACTTCCCCGTATCCCTAACCTAAAGCTCACCCTAACTCTAAACCTGTCCCTACCCCGAAACCTAACCCTAATCTTAACCTTGGCACACCTCTAACCCTAAAACTAACCGTTACAATAACTCTGATCCTAACCCTCACCCTAAACCTAATCCTAATCCTAACCCTGACCGTAATCCTAACCCTGACCGTAACCCTAACCTAACCTTAACCCTAACTTTAACCCTGCCCTAAACTCAAACTTAACCCTCACCCCTAACAATAACTCTAACCCTAAACCTAAACTGAACCCTCACCTTTAACCAAAATTTCAACCTACCCATAACCCTAAAACTACCCTAACTTCATGGCAATCCTAACCTTAACCTAAATTAAACCTAACCCTGAACCTACCTCTAACCCTAACCCTAAACCTAACCCCAACCCTAACCCTGACCCTAACGTGAACCCTAACCCCTAAGCCTAACCCTAACTCTCACACTTAACATAAACTTCACCCTAACCCTAACCCTAAAACTAAACATAATACTAAATCTCCCCCAACTCTGACCCTGACCCTAATCCTAACCATAAACCTAACCCTAACCCTAAACTTAACCCTAACCCTGTCCCTAACTCTATCTCTAACCCTAATCCTAACCTTAAAACTTACCCTACACACTCAGCTTCAATGGAAACCTAGCACTAACCCTCACACTAACATCTAAACCTAAACCCTACCCTTAACCTAAGCCTATCTCTAACCTTAACCTAGCCCTAAACCTAACCATGACTTAACCCTAACACTTACCCTAACCCTAAAACTAATCTTAACCCTAAACCTAATCCTAACCTTAACCCTAACCCTAACGCCTAATGCTGAGGCTAAGCTCTACCCTCACCCTTAACTTAAACTTCACCCTAACCCTAATCCTAAACCGAACCCTAACCCTAAAGCTCACCCTAAACCTGACCCTAACATTAATCCAAACACCAAAACCTAACCCTAACACTAATACTAACCCTCAACCTAACCCTAACCTGATCCTAAGCTTCACCCAAACACCTAACTCTAATATTTACCCTAACCCTAATCTTATCCTTCACCCTAAACCTAAGCCTAACCCTAAAACTAAACCTAACCCTAAACTATTCCCTCACCCTAGCCCAAACCTAAACCTAACCCTAAGCCTCAATCTAACCCTGACCCTAACCGAGAAACCCTAAAACATCAGCTTAACCGGAAACCTAACACTAACCCTCACACGAACCCTAACCCTTTCCCTAAACCTAAGCCTATCCCTAATCCTAACCCTAACCCTGACCTAAACGTAACCCTTACCCTAACCCTAAACTTAACCCTAACCTTAACTCTACCCTAACCCTAACCCTTACAATTACTCTAAAGCTGACCCTAACCCTACACCCTAACTCTAACTCGAAACCTAACCCTAACCTAGCCCTACCTTTGACCGTAAACCAAGCCTTAACCCTAACCTTCTCCCTACCCTAACCTAACCCTAAACCAAATTCTAACACTAATCTTAATCCGAACTCTAACCTTAACCCTAACCCTTACACTAACCCTCACTATTACCTGAAAATTCACCCTAACCCTAACTCTAACTCTAACCCTAACCATAGCACTTACCCTAAACCCTCACCTTCACTGTAAACCTAACCCTAACCCTCACCCTCACCCTAACCTCTAACTGTATCCCCAAATCGAAACCTAACGCTATCCCTAAACTTATCCCTAACCCTAACCCAAACAAAAACACTAACCCTAATCTAACACTAACCCTAAACTCAACCCTACCCTAACCATAAACCTAACCCTAACGCCCTAAACCTAACCTCTAACACTAAGTATAATCCTCACCGTAATCCTAACCCTTTTCTTAACCCTCACCCTGAACCTGAACGTCACTCTAACCCTGAACCTAAATCTAACATTAACAGTAAAAGTAACTCCTAACCCTATCCCGAACCCTAAACCTAACCTTAAAACTATCCTGAACACAGAATCAAACTCTAGCCCTAACCATAATAACCCTCGCCCCATCCTAAATTTCATCCAACCCTAACCTTAACCCTAAACCTAAACCTAACCCAAACCCTAACCTTAAACCAAACCCTAACCATAACGCTACTCCACCTCTAACCCTAAAACTAAGCCTTACATTAGCCCTGAATCTAACCCCAGACCTAGACCGAACTCTAACCGTAGACCTAATCCTAACACTAACCCAAACTCTAACCTTGATCCTAAATAGAACACTAAGTCTAATTCGAAACCTGAACCTAAACCGAAATCTTACGCTACACCTAACCCTAAACCTAACCCTAACTCTAACCCTAAACATAACACTTACCCTAAACCCTCACCTTAACTGTGAAACTAACCATAACCCTCACCCTAAACCCTAAACCCTAACAATATCCCCCAACCATAACCCTATGGCTATCCCTAACCCGAACACTAATGTGAATCCCTAAGCCCTAACGAGAACACTAACCCTAACCCAAACCCTAACCCCTAACACCAAAGCCTAACCCAAACCTTAACACTAACTCTCACCCTAACTCTAACACTAACCCTAAACCTAATCATAAACCTAACCCTAACCCTAACCCAAAACTAAGCATGACCAGAACCACAATGACTAACCGGAACCCTCACCCAAACCCTAACCCGAAACTAAAACTGGAACCCCTAACACCTTACCAGAACCATAATCCTAACCCTACCCAAACCTAACCCTGAACCTAACCCTCACCGCAACCACAACTCCTAACACAAACCGTCACCCTAAACCAAACCGTAACACTGAACTTAACCCTAACCTAAAACCTAAAACTAAGCCTAAAGCTAAACAGAACCCGTCAACTTTACCCTAACACGAAACACAACCTTAACACTAACCTGAAAACTAAACCAAACCTTAGCCATAACCCGAACCCTAACCCTCACCCTCACCCTATCTTAAACTTCCCCGTATCCCTAACCTAAAGCTCACCCTAACTCTAAACCTGTCCCTACCCCGAAACCTAACCCTAATCTTAACCTTGGCACACCTCTAACCCTAAAACTAACCGTTACAATAACTCTGATCCTAACCCTCACCCTAAACCTAATCCTAATCCTAACCCTGACCGTAATCCTAACCCTGACCGTAACCCTAACCTAACCTTAACCCTAACTTTAACCCTGCCCTAAACTCAAACTTAACCCTCACCCCTAACAATAACTCTAACCCTAAACCTAAACTGAACCCTCACCTTTAACCAAAATTTCAACCTACCCATAACCCTAAAACTACCCTAACTTCATGGCAATCCTAACCTTAACCTAAATTAAACCTAACCCTGAACCTACCTCTAACCCTAACCCTAAACCTAACCCCAACCCTAACCCTGACCCTAACGTGAACCCTAACCCCTAAGCCTAACCCTAACTCTCACACTTAACATAAACTTCACCCTAACCCTAACCCTAAAACTAAACATAATACTAAATCTCCCCCAACTCTGACCCTGACCCTAATCCTAACCATAAACCTAACCCTAACCCTAAACTTAACCCTAACCCTGTCCCTAACTCTATCTCTAACCCTAATCCTAACCTTAAAACTTACCCTACACACTCAGCTTCAATGGAAACCTAGCACTAACCCTCACACTAACATCTAAACCTAAACACTACCCTTAACCTAAGCCTATCTCTAACCTTAACCTAGCCCTAAACCTAACCATGACTTAACCCTAACACTTACCCTAAGCCTAAAACTAATCTTAACCCTAAACCTAATCCTAACCTTAACCCTAACCCTAACGCCTAATGCTGAGGCTAAGCTCTACCCTCACCCTTAACTTAAACTTCACCCTAACCCTAATCCTAAACCGAACCCTAACCCTAAAGCTCACCCTAAACCTGACCCTAACATTAATCCAAACACCAAAACCTAACCCTAACACTAATACTAACCCTCAACCTAACCCTAACCTGATCCTAAGCTTCACCCAAACACCTAACTCTAATATTTACCCTAACCCTAATCTTATCCTTCACCCTAAACCTAAGCCTAACCCTAAAACTAAACCTAACCCTAAACTATTCCCTCACCCTAGCCCAAACCTAAACCTAACCCTAAGCCTCAATCTAACCCTGACCCTAACCGAGAAACCGTAAAACATCAGCTTAACCGGAAACCTAACACTAACCCTCACACGAACCCTAACCCTTTCCCTAAACCTAAGCCTATCCCTAATCCTAACCCTGACCTAAACGTAACCCTTACCCTAACCCTAAACTTAACCCTAACCTTAACTCTACCCTAACTCTAACCCTTACAATTACTCTAAAGCTGACCCTAACCCTACACCCTAACTCTAACTCGAAACCTAACCCTAACCTAGCCCTACCTATGACCGTAAACCAAGCCTTAACCCTAACCTTCTCCCTACCCTAACCTAACCCTAAACCAAATTTTAACACTAATCTTAATCCGAACTCTAACCTTAACCCTAACCCTTACACTAACCCTCACTATTACCTGAAAATTCGCCCTAACCCTAACCCTAACCCTAACTCTAACTCTAACCCTAACCATAGCACTTACCCTAAACCCTCACCTTCACTGTAAACCTAACCCTAACCCTCACCCTCACCCTAACCTCTAACTGTATCCCCAAATCGAAACCTAACCCTATCCCTAAACTTATCCCTAACCCTAACCCAAACAAAAACACTAACCCTAATCTAACACTAACCCTAAACTTAACCCTACCCTAACCATAAACCTAACCCTAACGCCCTAAACCTAACCTCTAACACTAAGTATAATCCTCACCGTAATCCTAACCCTTTTCTTAACCCTCACCCTGAACCTGAACGTCACTCTAACCCTGAACCTAAATCTAACATTAACAGTAAAAGTAACTCCTAACCCTATCCCGAACCCTAAACCTAACCTTAAAACTATCCTGAACACAGAATCAAACTCTAGCCCTAACCATAATAACCCTCGCCCCATCCTAAATTTCATCCAACCCTAACCTTAACCCTAAACCTAAACCTAACCCAAACCCTAACCTTAAACCAAACCCTAACCATAACGCTACTCCACCTCTAACCCTAAAACTAAGCCTTACATTAGCCCTGAATCTAACCCCAGACCTAGACCGAACTCTAACCGTAGACCTAATCCTAACACTAACCCAAACTCTAACCTTGATCCTAAATAGAACACTAAGTCTAATTCGAAACCTGAACCTAAACCGAAATCTTACGCTACACCTAACCCTAAACCTAACCCTAACTCTAATCCTAAACAGAACACTTACCCTAAACCCTCACCTTAACTGTGAAACTAACCATAACCCTCACCCTAAACCCTAAACCCTAACAATATCCCCCAACCATAACCCTATGGCTATCCCTAACCCGAACACTAATGTGAATCCCTAAGCCCTAACGAGAACACTAACCCTAACCCAAACCCTAACCCCTAACACCAAAGCCTAACCCAAACCTTAACACTAACTCTCACCCTAACTCTAACACTAACCCTAAACCTAATCATAAACCTAACCCTAACCCTAACCCAACACTAAGCATGACCAGAACCACAATGACTAACCGGAACCCTCACCCAAACCCTAACCCGAAACTAAAACTGTAACCCCTAACACCTTACGAGAACCATAATCCTAACCCTACCCAAACCTAACCCTGAACCTAACCCTCACCGCAACCACAACTCCTAACACAAACCGTCACCCTAAACCAAACCGTAACACTGAACTTAACCCTAACCTAAAACCTAAAACTAAGCCTAAAGCTAAACAGAACCCGTCAACTTTACCCTAACACGAAACACAACCTTAACACTAACCTGAAAACTAAACCAAACCTTAGCCATAACCCGAACCCTAACCCTCACCCTCACCCTATCTTAAACTTCCCCGTATCCCTAACCTAAAGCTCACCCTAACTCTAAACCTGTCCCTACCCCGAAACCTAACCCTAATCTTAACCTTGGCCCACCTCTAACCCTAAAACTAACCGTTACAATAACTCTGATCCTAACCCTCACCCTAAACCTAATCCTAATCCTAACCCTGACCGTAATCCTAACCCTGACCGTAACCCTAACCTAACCTTAACCCTAACTTTAACCCTGCCCTAAACTCAAACTTAACCCTCACCCCTAACAATAACTCTAACCCTAAACCTAAACTGAACCCTCATCTTTATCCAAAATTTCAACCTACCCATAACCCTAAAACTACCCTAACTTCATGGCAATCCTAACCTTAACCTAAATTAAACCTAACCCTGAACCTACCTCTAACCCTAACCCTAAACCTAACCCCAACCCTAACCCTGACCCTAACGTGAACCCTAACCCCTAAGCCTAACCCTAACTCTCACACTTAACATAAACTTCACCCTAACCCTAACCCTAAAACTAAACATAATACTAAATCTCCCCCAACTCTGACCCTGACCCTAATCCTAACCATAAACCTAACCCTAACCCTAAACTTAACCCTAACCCTGTCCCGAACTCTATCTCTAACCCTAATCCTAACCTTAAAACTTACCCTACACACTCAGCTTCAATGGAAACCTAGCACTAACCCTCACACTAACATCTAAACCTAAACCCTACCCTTAACCTAAGCCTATCTCTAACCTTAACCTAGCCTTAAACCTAACCATGACTTAACCCTAACACTTACCCTAACTCTAAAACTAATCTTAACCCTAAAGCTAATCCTAACCTTAACCCTAACCCTAACGCCTAATGCTGAGGCTAAGCTCAACCCTCACCCTTAACTTAAACTTCACCCTAACCCTAATCCTAAACCGAACCCTAACCCTAAAGCTCACCCTAAACCTGACCCTAACATTAATCCAAACACCAAAACCTAACCCTAACACTAATACTAACCCTCAACCTAACCCTAACCTGATCCTAAGCTTCACCCAAACACCTAACTCTAATATTTACCCTAACCCTAATCTTATCCTTCACCCTAAACCTAAGCCTAACCCTAAAACTAAACCTAACCCTAAACTATTCCCTCACCCTAGCCCAAACCTAAACCTAACCCTAAGCCTCAATCTAACCCTGACCCTAACCGAGAAACCGTAAAACATCAGCTTAACCGGAAACCTAACACTAACCCTCACACGAACCCTAACCCTTTCCCTAAACCTAAGCCTATCCCTAACCCTAACCCTGACCTAAACGTAACCCTTACCCTAACCCTAAACTTAACCCTAACCTTAACTCTACCCTAACCCTAACCCTTACAATTACTCTAAAGCTGACCCTAACCCTACACCCTAACTCTAACTCGAAACCTAACCCTAACCTAGCCCTACCTTTGACCGTAAACCAAGCCTTAACCCTAACCTTCTCCCTACCCTAACCTAACCCTAAACCAAATTCTAACACTAATCTTAATCCGAACTCTAACCTTAACCCTAACCCTTACACTAACCCTCACTATTACCTGAAAATTCACCCTAACCCTAACTCTAACTCTAACCCTAACCATAGCACTTACCCTAAACCCTCACCTTCACTGTAAACCTAACCCTAACCCTCACCCTCACCCTAACCTCTAACTGTATCCCCAAATCGAAACCTAACGCTATCCCTAAACTTATCCCTAACCCTAACCCAAACAAAAACACTAACCCTAATCTAACACTAACCCTAAACTCAACCCTACCCTAACCATAAACCTAACCCTAACGCCCTAAACCTAACCTCTAACACTAAGTATAATCCTCACCGTAATCCTAACCCTTTTCTTAACCCTCACCCTGAACCTGAACGTCACTCTAACCCTGAACCTAAATCTAACATTAACAGTAAAAGTAACTCCTAACCCTATCCCGAACCCTAAACCTAACCTTAAAACTATCCTGAACACAGAATCAAACTCTAGCCCTAACCATAATAACCCTCGCCCCATCCTAAATTTCATCCAACCCTAACCTTAACCCTAAACCTAAACCTAACCCAAACCCTAACCTTAAACCAAACCCTAACCATAACGCTACTCCACCTCTAACCCTAAAACTAAGCCTTACATTAGCCCTGAATCTAACCCCAGACCTAGACCGAACTCTAACCGTAGACCTAATCCTAACACTAACCCAAACTCTAACCTTGATCCTAAATAGAACACTAAGTCTAATTCGAAACCTGAACCTAAACCGAAATCTTACGCTACACCTAACCCTAAACCTAACCCTAACTCTAACCCTAAACATAACACTTACCCTAAACCCTCACCTTAACTGTGAAACTAACCATAACCCTCACCCTAAACCCTAAACCCTAACAATATCCCCCAACCATAACCCTATGGCTATCCCTAACCCGAACACTAATGTGAATCCCTAAGCCCTAACGAGAACACTAACCCTAACCCAAACCCTAACCCCTAACACCAAAGCCTAACCCAAACCTTAACACTAACTCTCACCCTAACTCTAACACTAACCCTAAACCTAATCATAAACCTAACCCTAACCCTAACCCAAAACTAAGCATGACCAGAACCACAATGACTAACCGGAACCCTCACCCAAACCCTAACCCGAAACTAAAACTGGAACCCCTAACACCTTACCAGAACCATAATCCTAACCCTACCCAAACCTAACCCTGAACCTAACCCTCACCGCAACCACAACTCCTAACACAAACCGTCACCCTAAACCAAACCGTAACACTGAACTTAACCCTAACCTAAAACCTAAAACTAACCCTAAAGCTAAACAGAACCCGTCAACTTTACCCTAACACGAAACACAACCTTAACACTAACCTGAAAACTAAACCAAACCTTAGCCATAACCCGAACCCTAACCCTCACCCTCACCCTATCTTAAACTTCCCCGTATCCCTAACCTAAAGCTCACCCTAACTCTAAACCTGTCCCTACCCCGAAACCTAACCCTAATCTTAACCTTGGCACACCTCTAACCCTAAAACTAACCGTTACAATAACTCTGATCCTAACCCTCACCCTAAACCTAATCCTAATCCTAACCCTGACCGTAATCCTAACCCTGACCGTAACCCTAACCTAACCTTAACCCTAACTTTAACCCTGCCCTAAACTCAAACTTAACCCTCACCCCTAACAATAACTCTAACCCTAAACCTAAACTGAACCCTCACCTTTAACCAAAATTTCACCCTACCCATAACCCTAAAACTACCCTAACTTCATGGCAATCCTAACCTTAACCTAAATTAAACCTAACCCTGAACCTACCTCTAACCCTAACCCCAACCCTAACCCTGACCCTAACGTGAACCCTAACCCCTAAGCCTAACCCTAACTCTCACACTTAACATAAACTTCACCCTAACCCTAACCCTAAAACTAAACATAATACTAAATCTCCCCCAACTCTGACCCTGACCCTAATCCTAACCATAAACCTAACCCTAACCCTAAACTTAACCCTAACCCTGTCCCGAACTCTATCTCTAACCCTAATCCTAACCTTAAAACTTACCCTACACACTCAGCTTCAATGGAAACCTAGCACTAACCCTCACACTAACATCTAAACCTAAACCCTACCCTTAACCTAAGCCTATCTCTAACCTTAACCTAGCCCTAAACCTAACCATGACTTAACCCTAACACTTACCCTAAGCCTAAAACTAATCTTAACCCTAAACCTAATCCTAACCTTAACCCTAACCCTAACGCCTAATGCTGAGGCTAAGCTCAACCCTCACCCTTAACTTAAACTTCACCCTAACCCTAATCCTAAACCGAACCCTAACCCTAAAGCTCACCCTAAACCTGACCCTAACATTAATCCAAACACCAAAACCTAACCCTAACACTAATACTAACCCTCAACCTAACCCTAACCTGATCCTAAGCTTCACCCAAACACCTAACTCTAATATTTACCCTAACCCTAATCTTATCCTTCACCCTAAACCTAAGCCTAACCCTAAAACTAAACCTAACCCTAAACTATTCCCTCACCCTAGCCCAAACCTAAACCTAACCCTAAGCCTCAATCTAACCCTGACCCTAACCGAGAAACCGTAAAACATCAGCTTAACCGGAAACCTAACACTAACCCTCACACAAACCCTAACCCTTTCCCTAAACCTAAGCCTATCCCTAATCCTAACCCTGACCTAAACGTAACCCTTACCCTAACCCTAAACTTAACCCTAACCTTAACTCTACCCTAACCCTAACCCTTACAATTACTCTAAAGCTGACCCTAACCCTACACCCTAACTCTAACTCGAAACCTAACCCTAACCTAGCCCTACCTTTGACCGTAAACCAAGCCTTAACCCTAACCTTCTCCCTACCCTAACCTAACCCTAAACCAAATTCTAACACTAATCTTAATCCTAACTCTAACCTTAACCCTAACCCTTACACTAACCCTCACTATTACCTGAAAATTCGCCCTAACCCTAACCCTAACCCTAACTCTAACTCTAACCCTAACCATAGCACTTACCCTAAACCCTCACCTTCACTGTAAACCTAACCCTAACCCTCACCCTCACCCTAACCTCTAACTGTATCCCCAAATCGAAACCTAACCCTATCCCTAAACTTATCCCTAACCCTAACCCAAACAAAAACACTAACCCTAATCTAACACTAACCCTAAACTTAACCCTACCCTAACCATAAACCTAACCCTAACGCCCTAAACCTAACCTCTAACACTAAGTATAATCCTCACCGTAATCCTAACCCTTTTCTTAACCCTCACCCTGAACCTGAACGTCACTCTAACCCTGAACCTAAATCTAACATTAACAGTAAAAGTAACTCCTAACCCTATCCCGAACCCTAAACCTAACCTTAAAACTATCCTGAACACAGAATCAAACTCTAGCCCTAACCATAATAACCCTCGCCCCATCCTAAATTTCATCCAACCCTAACCTTAACCCTAAACCTAAACCTAACCCAAACCCTAACCTTAAACCAAACCCTAACCATAACGCTACTCCACCTCTAACCCTAAAACTAAGCCTTACATTAGCCCTGAATCTAACCCCAGACCTAGACCGAACTCTAACCGTAGACCTAATCCTAACACTAACCCAAACTCTAACCTTGATCCTAAATAGAACACTAAGTCTAATTCGAAACCTGAACCTAAACCGAAATCTTACGCTACACCTAACCCTAAACCTAACCCTAACTCTAATCCTAAACATAACACTTACCCTAAACCCTCACCTTAACTGTGAAACTAACCATAACCCTCACCCTAAACCCTAAACCCTAACAATATCCCCCAACCATAACCCTATGGCTATCCCTAACCCGAACACTAATGTGAATCCCTAAGCCCTAACGAGAACACTAACCCTAACCCAAACCCTAACCCCTAACACCAAAGCCTAACCCAAACCTTAACACTAACTCTCACCCTAACTCTAACACTAACCCTAAACCTAATCATAAACCTAACCCTAACCCTAACCCAAAACTAAGCATGACCAGAACCACAATGACTAACCGGAACCCTCACCCAAACCCTAACCCGAAACTAAAACTGTAACCCCTAACACCTTACCAGAACCATAATCCTAACCCTACCCAAACCTAACCCTGAACCTAACCCTCACCGCAACCACAACTCCTAACACAAACCGTCACCCTAAACCAAACCGTAACACTGAACTTAACCCTAACCTAAAACCTAAAACTAACCCTAAAGCTAAACAGAACCCGTCAACTTTACCCTAACACGAAACACAACCTTAACACTAACCTGAAAACTAAACCAAACCTTAGCCATAACCCGAACCCTAACCCTCACCCTCACCCTATCTTAAACTTCCCCGTATCCCTAACCTAAAGCTCACCCTAACTCTAAACCTGTCCCTACCCCGAAACCTAACCCTAATCTTAACCTTGGCACACCTCTAACCCTAAAACTAACCGTTACAATAACTCTGATCCTAACCCTCACCCTAAACCTAATCCTAATCCTAACCCTGACCGTAATCCTAACCCTGACCGTAACCCTAACCTAACCTTAACCCTAACTTTAACCCTGCCCTAAACTCAAACTTAACCCTCACCCCTAACAATAACTCTAACCCTAAACCTAAACTGAACCCTCACCTTTAACCAAAATTTCACCCTACCCATAACCCTAAAACTACCCTAACTTCATGGCAATCCTAACCTTAACCTAAATTAAACCTAACCCTGAACCTACCTCTAACCCTAACCCCAACCCTAACCCTGACCCTAACGTGAACCCTAACCCCTAAGCCTAACCCTAACTCTCACACTTAACATAAACTTCACCCTAACCCTAACCCTAAAACTAAACATAATACTAAATCTCCCCCAACTCTGACCCTGACCCTAATCCTAACCATAAACCTAACCCTAACCCTAAACTTAACCTTAACCCTGTCCCGAACTCTATCTCTAACCCTAATCCTAACCTTAAAACTTACCCTACACACTCAGCTTCAATGGAAACCTAGCACTAACCCTCACACTAACATCTAAACCTAAACCCTACCCTTAACCTAAGCCTATCTCTAACCTTAACCTAGCCCTAAACCTAACCATGACTTAACCCTAACACTTACCCTAACCCTAAAACTAATCTTAACCCTAAACCTAATCCTAACCTTAACCCTAACCCTAACGCCTAATGCTGAGGCTAAGCTCAACCCTCACCCTTAACTTAAACTTCACCCTAACCCTAATCCTAAACCGAACCCTAACCCTAAAGCTCACCCTAAACCTGACCCTAACATTAATCCAAACACCAAAACCTAACCCTAACACTAATACTAACCCTCAACCTAACCCTAACCTGATCCTAAGCTTCACCCAAACACCTAACTCTAATATTTACCCTAACCCTAATCTTATCCTTCACCCTAAACCTAAGCCTAACCCTAAAACTAAACCTAACCCTAAACTATTCCCTCACCCTAGCCCAAACCTAAACCTAACCCTAAGCCTCAATCTAACCCTGACCCTAACCGAGAAACCGTAAAACATCAGCTTAACCGGAAACCTAACACTAACCCTCACACAAACCCTAACCCTTTCCCTAAACCTAAGCCTATCCCTAATCCTAACCCTGACCTAAACGTAACCCTTACCCTAACCCTAAACTTAACCCTAACCTTAACTCTACCCTAACCCTAACCCTTACAATTACTCTAAAGCTGACCCTAACCCTACACCCTAACTCTAACTCGAAACCTAACCCTAACCTAGCCCTACCTTTGACCGTAAACCAAGCCTTAACCCTAACCTTCTCCCTACCCTAACCTAACCCTAAACCAAATTCTAACACTAATCTTAATCCTAACTCTAACCTTAACCCTAACCCTTACACTAACCCTCACTATTACCTGAAAATTCGCCCTAACCCTAACCCTAACCCTAACTCTAACTCTAACCCTAACCATAGCACTTACCCTAAACCCTCACCTTCACTGTAAACCTAACCCTAACCCTCACCCTCACCCTAACCTCTAACTGTATCCCCAAATCGAAACCTAACCCTATCCCTAAACTTATCCCTAACCCTAACCCAAACAAAAACACTAACCCTAATCTAACACTAACCCTAAACTTAACCCTACCCTAACCATAAACCTAACCCTAACGCCCTAAACCTAACCTCTAACACTAAGTATAATCCTCACCGTAATCCTAACCCTTTTCTTAACCCTCACCCTGAACCTGAACGTCACTCTAACCCTGAACCTAAATCTAACATTAACAGTAAAAGTAACTCCTAACCCTATCCCGAACCCTAAACCTAACCTTAAAACTATCCTGAACACAGAATCAAACTCTAGCCCTAACCATAATAACCCTCGCCCCATCCTAAATTTCATCCAACCCTAACCTTAACCCTAAACCTAAACCTAACCCAAACCCTAACCTTAAACCAAACCCTAACCATAACGCTACTCCACCTCTAACCCTAAAACTAAGCCTTACATTAGCCCTGAATCTAACCCCAGACCTAGACCGAACTCTAACCGTAGACCTAATCCTAACACTAACCCAAACTCTAACCTTGATCCTAAATAGAACACTAAGTCTAATTCGAAACCTGAACCTAAACCGAAATCTTACGCTACACCTAACCCTAAACCTAACCCTAACTCTAATCCTAAACATAACACTTACCCTAAACCCTCACCTTAACTGTGAAACTAACCATAACCCTCACCCTAAACCCTAAACCCTAACAATATCCCCCAACCATAACCCTATGGCTATCCCTAACCCGAACACTAATGTGAATCCCTAAGCCCTAACGAGAACACTAACCCTAACCCAAACCCTAACCCCTAACACCAAAGCCTAACCCAAACCTTAACACTAACTCTCACCCTAACTCTAACACTAACCCTAAACCTAATCATAAACCTAACCCTAACCCTAACCCAAAACTAAGCATGACCAGAACCACAATGACTAACCGGAACCCTCACCCAAACCCTAACCCGAAACTAAAACTGTAACCCCTAACACCTTACCAGAACCATAATCCTAACCCTACCCAAACCTAACCCTGAACCTAACCCTCACCGCAACCACAACTCCTAACACAAACCGTCACCCTAAACCAAACCGTAACACTGAACTTAACCCTAACCTAAAACCTAAAACTAACCCTAAAGCTAAACAGAACCCGTCAACTTTACCCTAACACGAAACACAACCTTAACACTAACCTGAAAACTAAACCAAACCTTAGCCATAACCCGAACCCTAACCCTCACCCTCACCCTATCTTAAACTTCCCCGTATCCCTAACCTAAAGCTCACCCTAACTCTAAACCTGTCCCTACCCCGAAACCTAACCCTAATCTTAACCTTGGCCCACCTCTAACCCTAAAACTAACCGTTACAATAACTCTGATCCTAACCCTCACCCTAAACCTAATCCTAATCCTAACCCTGACCGTAATCCTAACCCTGACCGTAACCCTAACCTAACCTTAACCCTAACTTTAACCCTGCCCTAAACTCAAACTTAAACCTCACCCCTAACAATAACTCTAACCCTAAACCTAAACTGAACCCTCACCTTTAACCAAAATTTCACCCTACCCATAACCCTAAAACTACCCTAACTTCATGGCAATCCTAACCTTAACCTAAATTAAACCTAACCCTGAACCTACCTCTAACCCTAACCCTAAACCTAACCCCAACCCTAACCCTGACCCTAACGTGAACCCTAACCCCTAAGCCTAACCCTAACTCTCACACTTAACATAAACTTCACCCTAACCCTAACCCTAAAACTAAACATAATACTAAATCCCCCCAACTCTGACCCTGACCCTAATCCTAACCATAAACCCAACCCTAACCCTAAACTTAACCGTAACCTTGTCCCTAACTCTATCTCTAACCCTAATCCTAACCTTAAAACTTACCCTACACACTCAGCTTCAATGGAAACCTAGCACTAACCCTCACACTAACATCTAAACCTAAACACTACCCTTAACCTAAGCCTATCTCTAACCTTAACCTAGCCCTAAACCTAACCATGACTTAACCCTAACACTTACCCTAACCCTAAAACTAATCTTAACCCTAAACCTAATCCTAACCTTAACCCTAACCCTAACGCCTAATGCTGAGGCTAAGCTCAACCCTCACCCTTAACTTAAACTTCACCCTAACCCTAATCCTAAACCGAACCCTAACCCTAAAGCTCACCCTAAACCTGACCCTAACATTAATCCAAACACCAAAACCTAACCCTAACACTAATACTAACTCTCAGCCTAACCCTAACCTGATCCTAAGCTTCACCCAAACACCTAACTCTAATATTTACCCTAACCCTAATCTTATCCTTCACCCTAAACCTAAGTCTAACCCTAAAACTAAACCTAACACTAAACTATTCCCTCACTCTAGTCCAAACCTAAACCTAACCACAAGCCTCAATCTAACCCTGACCCTAACCGAGAAACCGTAAAACATCAGCTTAACCGGAAACCTAACACTAACCCTCACACGAACCCTAACCCTTTCCCTAAACCTAAGCCTATCCCTAATCCTAACCCTAACCCTGACCTAAACGTAACCCTTACCCTAACCCTAAACTTAACCCTAACCTTAACTCTACCCTAACCCTAACCCTTACAATTACTCTAAAGCTGACCCTAACCCTACACCCTAACTCTAACTCGAAACCTAACCCTAACCTAGCCCTACCTTTGACCGTAAACCAAGCCTTAACCCTAACCTTCTCCCTACCCTAACCTAACCCTAAACCAAATTCTAACACTAATCTTAATCCTAACTCCAACCTTAACCCTAACCCTTACACTAACCCTCACTATTACCTGAAAATTCACCCTAACCCTAACCCTAACCCTAACTCTAACTCTAACCCTAACCATAGCACTTACCCTAAACCCTCACCTTCACTGTAAACCTAACCCTAACCCTCACCCTCACCCTAACCTCTAACTGTATCCCCAAATCGAAACCTAACGCTATCCCTAAACTTATCCCTAACCCTAACCCAAACAAAAACACTAACCCTAATCTAACACTAACCCTAAACTTAACCCTACCCTAACCATAAACCTAACCCTAACGCCCTAAACCTAACCTCTAACACTAAGTATAATCCTCACCGTAATCCTAACCCTTTTCTTAACCCTCACCCTGAACCTGAACGTCACTCTAACCCTGAACCTCAATCTAACATTAACAGTAAAAGTAACTCCTAACCCTATCCCGAACCCTAAACCTAACCTTAAAACTATCCTGAACACAGAATCAAACTCTAGCCCTAACCATAATAACCCTCGCCCCATCCTAAATTTCATCCAACCCTAACCTTAACCCTAAACCTAAACCTAACCCAAACCCTAACCTTAAACCAAACCCTAACCATAACGCTACTCCACCTCTAACCCTAAAACTAAGCCTTACATTAGCCCTGAATCTAACCCCAGACCTAGACCGAATTCTAACCGTAGACCTAATCCTAACACTAACCCAAACTCTAACCTTGATCCTAAATAGAACACTAAGTCTAATTCGAAACCTGAACCGAAACCGAAATCTTACGCTACACCTAACCCTAAACCTAACCCTAACTCTAATCCTAAACATAACACTTACCCTAAACCCTCACCTTAACTGTGAAACCATAATAACCCTCACCCAAACCACAACGACTAACACAAGCCGTGACCCTAACCATAACCGTAACACTAAACTTAACCCTAACCTAAAACCTAAAACTAACCCTAAAGCTAAACAGAACCCATCAACTTTACCCTAACACGAAACACAACCTTAACACTAACCTGAAACCTAAACCAAACCTCAGCCATAACCCTAACCCTAACCCTTCACCCTCACCCTATCTTAAACTTCCCCGTATCCCTAACCTAAAGCTCACCCTAACTCTAAACCTGTCCCTACCCCGAAACCTAACCCTAATCTTAACCTTGGCCTACCTGTAACCCTAAAACTAACCGTTACAATATCTCTGGTCCTAACCCTCAACCTACACCTAATCCTAATCCTAACCCTGACCGTAATCCTAACCCTAACCGTAACCCTAACCTAACCTTAACCCTAACTTTAACCCTGCCCTAAACTCAAACCTAAACCTCACCCCTAACAATAACTCTAACCCTAACCCTAAAACGAACCCTCACCTTTAACCAAAATTTAACTGTACCCATAACCCTAAACCTACCCTAACTTCATGGCAATCCTAACCTTAACCTAAATTAAACCTAACCCTGAACCTACCTCTAACCCTAACCCTAAACCTAACCCCAACAATAACCCTGACCCTAACGTGAACCCTAACCCCAACCCTAACCCTAACTCTCACACTTAACATAAACTTCACCCTAACCCTAACCCTAAAACTAAAAATAATACTAAATCTCCCCCAACTCTGACCCTGAACCTTATCCTAACCATAAACCTAACCCTAACCTTAACTCTACCCTAACCCTAACCCTTACAATTACTCTATAGCTGACCCTAACCCTACACCCTAACTCTAACTCGAAACCTAACCCTAACCTAGCCCTACATTTGACCGTAAACCAAGCCTTAACCCTAATCTTCTCCCTACCCTAACCTAACCCTAAACCAAATTCTAATACTTAGCTTAATCCTAACTCTAACCTTAACCCTAACCCTTACACTAACCCTCACTATTACCTGAAAATTCACCCTAACCCTAACCCTAACCCTAACTCTAACTCTAACCCTAACCATAGCACCTACCCTAAACCCTCACCTTAATTGTAAACCTAACCCTAACCCTCACCCTCCCCCTAACCTCTAACCGTATCCCCAAATCTAAACCTAACGCTATCCCTAAACTTATCCCTAACCCTAACCCAAACACAAAAACTAACCCTAATCTAACACTAACCCTAAACTTAACCCTACCCTAACCATAAACCTAACCCTAACGCCCTAAACCTAACCTCTGACACTAAGTAGAATCCTCATCGTAATCCTAACGCTTTCCTTAACCCTCACCCTGAACCTAAACGTCACTCTAACCCTGAACCTAAATCTAACATTAACACTAAAAGTAACTCCTAACCCTATCCCGAACCCTAAACCTAACCTGAACACTAACCTGAACACAAAATCAAACTCTAGCCCTAACCATAATAACCCTCGCCCCATCCTAAATTTCATCCAACCCTAACCTTAACCCTAAACCTAAACCTAACCCAAACCCTAACCTTAAACCAAACTCTAACCATAACGCTACTCCACCTCTTACTCTAAAACTAAGCCTTACATTAGCCCTGAATCTAAGCCCAGACCTAGTCCGATTTCTAACCGTAGCCCTAATCCTAACACTAAATAGAACACTAAGTCTAATTCGAAACCTGAACCTAAACCGAAATCTTACGCTACACCTAACCCTAAACCTAACCCTAACTCTAATCCTAAACATAACACTTGCCCTAAACCCTCACCTTAACTGTGAAACTAACCATAACCCTCACCCTAAACCCTAACAATATCCCCCAACCATAAGCCTATGGCTATCCCTAACCCCAACACTAACCTGAATCCCTAAGCCCTAACGATAACACTAACCCTAACCCAAACCCTAACCCCTAACACCAAAGCCTAACCCAAACCTTAACACTAACTCTCACCCTAACTCTAACACTAACCCTAAACCTAATCATAAACCTAACCCTAACCCTAACCCAAAACTAAGCATGACCAGAACCACAATGACTAACCGGAACCCTCACCCAAACCCTAACCCGAAACTAAAACTGTAACCCCTAACACCTTACCAGAACCATAATCCTAACCCTACCCAAACCTAACCCTAAACCTCACCCTCACCCCAACCACAACGCCCAACACAAACCGTGACCCTAACCCTAACCGGAACACTAAACTTAACCCTAACCTAAAACCTAAAACTAACCCTAAAGCTAAACAGAACCCGTCAACTTTACCCTAACATGAAACACAACCTTAACACTAACCTGAAACCTAAACCAAACCTTAGCCATAACCCTAACCCTAACCCTCACCCTCACCCTATCTTAAACTTCCCCGTATCCCTAACCTAAAGCTCACCCTAACTCTAAACCTGTCCCTACCCCGAAACCTAACCCTAATCTTAACCTTGGCCCACCTGTAACCCTAAAACTAACCGTTAAAATAACTCTGGTCCTAACCCTCACCCTAAACCTAATCCTAATCCTAACCCTGACCGTAATCCTAACCCTGACCGTAACCCTAACCTAACCTTAACCCTAACTTTAACCCTGCCATGAACTCAAACCTAACCCTCACCCCTCACAGTAACTCTAACCCTAACCCTAAACTGAACCCTCACCTTTAACCAAAATTTCACCCTACCCATAACCTTAAACCTACCCTAACTTCATTGCAATCCTAACAATAAGCTAAATTAAACCTAACCCTGAACCTACCTCCAAACCTAACCCCAACCCTAACCCCGACCCTAACGTGAACCCTAACCCCTAACCCTAACCCTAACTCTCACACTTAACATAAACTTCACCCTAACCCTAACCCTAAAACTAAACATAATACTAAATCTCCCCCAACTCTGACCCTGACCCTTATCCTAACCATAAACCTAACCCTAACCCTAAACTTAACCCTAACCCTGTCCCGAACTCTATCTCTAACCCTAATCCTAACCTTAAAACTTACCCTACACACTCAGCTTCAATGGAAACCTAGCACTACCCCTCACACTAACATCTAAACCTAAACCTTACCCTTAACCTAAGCCTATCTCTAACCTTAACCTAGCCTTAAACCTAACCATGACTTAACCCTAACACTTACCCTAAGCCTAAAACTAATCTTAACCCTAAACCTAATCCTAACCATAACCCTAACCCTAACGCCTAATGCTGAGGCTAAGCTCAACCCTCACCCTTAACTTAAACTTCACCCTAACCCTAACCCTAAACCGAACCCTATCCCTAAAGCTCACCCTAAACCTGACCCTAACATTAATCCAAACACCAAAACCTAACCCTAACACTAATACTAACCCGCAACCTAACCCTAACCTGATCCTAACCTTCACTCAAACACCTAACTCTAATATTTACCCTAACCCTAGTCTTATCCTTCACCCTAAACCTAAGCCTAACCCTAAAACTAAACCTAACCCTAAACTATTCCCTCATTCTAGCCCAAACCTAAACCTAACCCTAAGCCTCAATCTAACCCTGACCCTAACCGAGAAACCGTAAAACATCAGCTTAACCGGAAACCTAACACTAACCCTCACACGAACCCTAACCCTTTCCCTAAACCTAAGCCTATCCCTAATCCTAACCCTAACCCTGACCTAAACGTAACGCTTACCCTAATCCTAAACTTAACCCTAACCTTAACTCTACCCTAACCCTTACAATTACTCTAAAGCTGACCCTAACCCTACACCCTAACTCTAACTCGAAACCTGACCCTAACCTAGCCCTACATTTGACCGTAAACCAAGCCTTAACCCTAATCTTCTCCCTACCCTAACCTAACCCTAAACCAAATTCTAATACTTAGCTTAATCCTAACTCTAACCTTAACCCTAACCCTTACACTAACCCTCACTATTACCTGAAAATTCACCCTAACCCTAACCCTAACCCTAACTCTAACTCTAACCCTAACCATAGCACCTACCCTAAACCCTCATCTTAACTGTAAACCTAACCCTAACCCTCACCCTCCCCCTAACCTCTAACCGTATCCCCAAATCTAAACCTGACGCTATCCCTAAACTTATCCCTAACCCTAACCCAAACACAAACACTAACCCTAATCTAACACTAACCCTAAACTTAACCCTACCCTAACCATAAACCTAACCCTAACGCCCTAAACCTAACCTCTGACACTAAGTAGAATCCTCATCGTAATCCTAACGCTTTCCTTAACCCTCACCCTGAACCTAAACGTCACTCTAACCCTGAACCTCAATCTAACATTAACACTAAAAGTAACTCCTAGCCCTAACCCGAACCCTAAACCTAACCTTAACACTAACCTGAACACAAAATCAAACTCTAGCCCTAACCATAATAACCCTCGCCCCATCCTAAATTTCATCCAACCCTAACCTTAACCCTAAACCTAAACCTAACCCAAACCCTAACCTTAAACCAAACTCTAGCTATAACGCTACTCCACCTCTTACCCTAAAACTAAGCCTTACATTAGCCCTGAATCTAAGCCCAGACCTAGTCCGATTTCTAACCGTAGCCCTAATCCTAACACTAAATAGAACACTAACTCTAATTAGAAACCTGAACCTAAACCGAAATCTTACGCTACACCTAACCCTAAACCTAACCCTAACTCTAATCCTAAACATAACACTTGCCCTAAACCCTCACCTTAACTGTGAAACTAACCATAACCCTCACCCTGAACCCTAACAATATCCCCCAACCATAAGCCTATGGCTATCCCTAACCCCAACACTAACCTGAATCCCTAAGCCCTAACGATAACACTAACCCTAACCCAAACCCTAACCCCTAACACCAAAGCCTAACCCAAACCTTAACACTAACTCTCACCCTAACTCTAACACTAACCCTAAACCTAATCATAAACCTAACCCTAACCCTAACCCAAAACTAAGCATGACCAGAACCAAAATGACTAACCGGAACCCTCACCCAAACCCTAACCCGAAACTAAAACTGTAACCCCTAACACCTTACCAGAACCATAATCCTAACCCTACCCAAACCTAACCCTAAACCTCACCCTCACCCCAACCACAACGCCCAACACAAACCGTGACCCTAACCCTAACCGGAACACTAAACTTAACCCTAACCTAAAACCTAAAACTAACCCTAAAGCTAAACAGAACCCGTCAACTTTACCCTAACACGAAACACAACCTTAACACTAACCTGAAACCTAAACCAAACCTTAGCCATAACCCTAACCCTAACCCTCACCCTCACCCTATCTTAAACTTCACCGTATCCCTAACCTAAAGCTCCCCCTAACTCTAAACCTGTCGCTACCCCGAAACCTAACCCTAATCTTAACCTTGGCCCACCTGTAACCCTAAAACTAACCGTTACAATAACTCTGGTCCTAACCCTCACCCTAAACCTAATCCTAATCCTAACCCTGACCGTAATCCTAACCCTGACCGTAACCCTAACCTAACCTTAACCCTAACTTTAACCCTGCCATGAACTCAAACCTAACCCTCACCCCTCACAGTAACTCTAACCTTAACCCTAAACTGAACCCTCACCTTTAACCAAAATTTCACCCTACCCATAACCCTAAACCTACCCTAACTTCATTGCAATCCTAACAATAAGCTAAATTAAACCTAACCCTGAACCTACCTCTAAACCTAACCCCAACCCTAACCCCGACCCTAACGTGAACCCTAACCCCTAACCCTAACCCTAACTCTCACACTTAACATAAACTTCACCCTAACCCTAACCCTAAAACTAAACATAATACTAAATCTCCCCCAACTCTGACCCTGACCCTTATCCTAACCATAAACCTAACCCTAACCCTAAACTTAACCCTAACCCTGTCCCTAACTCTATCTCTAACCCTAATCCTAACCTTAAAACTTACCCTACACACTCAGCTTCAATGGAAACCTAGCACTACCCCTCACACTAACATCTAAACCTAAACCCTACCCTTAACCTAAGCCTATCTCTAACCTTAACCTAGCCTTAAACCTAACCATGACTTAACCCTAACACTTACCCTAAGCCTAAAACTAATCTTAACCCTAAACCTAATCCTAACCTTAACCCTAACCCTAACGCCTAATGCTGAGGCTAAGCTCAACCCTCACCCTTAACTTAAACTTCACCCTAACCCTAACCCTAAACCGAACCCTATCCCTAAAGCTCACCCTAAACCTGACCCTAACATTAATCCAAACACCAAAACCTAACCCTAACACTAATACTAACCCTCAACCTAACCCTAACCTGATCCTAACCTTCACTCAAACACCTAACTCTAATATTTACCCTAACCCTAATCTTATCCTTCACCCTAAACCTAAGCCTAACCCTAAAACTAAACCTAACCCTAAACTATTCCCTCATTCTAGCCCAAACCTAAACCTAACCCTAAGCCTCAATCTAACCCTGACCCTAACCGAGAAACCGTAAAACATCAGCTTAACCGGAAACCTAACACTAACCCTCACACGAACCCTAACCCTTTCCCTAAACCTAAGCCTGTCCCTAATCCTAACCCTAATCCTGACCTAAACGTAACCCTTACCCTAACCCTAAACTTAACCCTAACCTTAACTCTACCCTAACCCTAACCCTTACAATTACTCTAAAGCTGACCCTAACCCTACACCCTAACTCTAACTCGAAACCTAACCCTAACCTAGCCCTACCTTTGACCGTAAACCAAGCCTTAACCCTAAACTTCTCCCTACCCTAACCTAACCCTAAACCAAATTCTAATACTTAGCTTAATCCTAACTCTAACCTTAACCCTAACCCTTACACTAACCCTCACTATTACCTGAAAATTCACCCTAACCCTAACCCTAACCCTAACTCTAACTCTAACCCTAACCATAGCACCTACCCTAAACCCTCACCTTCACTGTAAACCTAACCCTAACCCTCACCCTCCCCCTAACCTCTAACCGTATCCCCAAATCTAAACCTAACGCTATCCCTAAACTTATCCCTAACCCTAACCCAAACACAAACACTAACCCTAATCTAACACTAACCCTAAACTTAACCCTACCCTAACCATAAACCTAACCCTAACGCCCTAAACCTAACCTCTGACACTAAGTAGAATCCTCATCGTAATCCTAACGCTTTCCTTAACCCTCACCCTGAACCTAAACGTCACTCTAACCCTGAACCTAAATCTATCATTAACACTAAAAGTAACTCCTAACCCTAACCGGAACCCTAAACCTAACCTGAACACTAACCTGAACACAAAATCAAACTCTAGCCCTAACCATAATAACCCTCGCCCCATCCTAAATTTCATCCAACCCTAACCTTAACCCTAAACCTAAACCTAACCCAAACCCTAAACTTAAACCAAACTCTAACAATAACGCTACTCCACCTCTTACCCTAAAACTAAGCCTTACATTAGCCCTGAATCTAACCCCAGACCTAGTCCGATTTCTCACCGTAGACATAATCCTAACACTAAATAGAACACTAAGTCTAATTCGAAACCTGAACCTAAACCGAAATCTTACGCTACACCTAACCCTAAACCTAACCCTAACTCTAATCCTAAACATAACACTTGCCCTAAACCCTCACCTTAACTGTGAAACTAACCATAACCCTCACCCTAAACCCTAACAATATCCCCCAACCATAAGCCTATGGCTATCCCTAACCCCAACACTAACCTGAATCCCTAAGCCCTAACGATAACACTAACCCTAACCCAAACCCTAACCCCTAACACCAAAGCCTAACCCAAACCTTAACACTAACTCTCATCCTAACTCTAACACTAACCCTAAACCTAATCATAAACCTAACCCTAACCCTAACCCAAAACTAAGCATGACCAGAACCACAATGACTAACCGGAACCCTCACCCAAACCCTAACCCGAAACTAAAACTGTAACCCCTAACACCTTACCAGAACCATAATCCTAACCCTACCCAAACCTAACCCTAAACCTCACCCTCACCCCAACCACAACGCCCAACACAAACCGTGACCCTAACCCTAACCGGAACACTAAACTTAACCCTAACCTAAAACCTAAAACTAACCCTAAAGCTAAACAGAACCCGTCAACTTTACCCTAACACGAAACACAACCTTAACACTAACCTGAAACCTAAACCAAACCTTAGCCATAACCCTAACCCTAACCCTCACCCTCACCCTATCTTAAACTTCACCGTATCCCTAACCTAAAGCTCCCCCTAACTCTAAACCTGTCGCTACCCCGAAACCTAACCCTAATCTTAACCTTGGCCCACCTGTAACCCTAAAACTAACCGTTGCAATAACTCTGGTCCTAACCCTCACCCTAAACCTAATCCTAATCCTAACCCTGACCGTAATCCTAACCCTGACCGTAACCCTAACCTAACCTTAACCCTAACTTTAACCCTGCCATGAACTCAAACCTAACCCTCACCCCTCACAGTAACTCTAACCTTAACCCTAAACTGAACCCTCACCTTTAACCAAAATTTCACCCTACCCATAACCCTAAACCTACCCTAACTTCATTGCAATCCTAACAATAAGCTAAATTAAACCTAACCCTGAACCTACCTCTAAACCTAACCCCAACCCTAACCCCGACCCTAACGTGAACCCTAACCCCTAACCCTAACCCTAACTCTCACACTTAACATAAACTTCACCCTAACCCTAACCCTAAAACTAAACATAATACTAAATCTCCCCCAACTCTGACCCTGACCCTTATCCTAACCATAAACCTAACCCTAACCCTAAACTTAACCCTAACCCTGTCCCTAACTCTATCTCTAACCCTAATCCTAACCTTAAAACTTACCCTACACACTCAGCTTCAATGGAAACCTAGCACTACCCCTCACACTAACATCTAAACCTAAACCCTACCCTTAACCTAAGCCTATCTCTAACCTTAACCTAGCCTTAAACCTAACCATGACTTAACCCTAACACTTACCCTAAGCCTAAAACTAATCTTAACCCTAAACCTAATCCTAACCTTAACCCTAACCCTAACGCCTAATGCTGAGGCTAAGCTCAACCCTCACCCTTAACTTAAACTTCACCCTAACCCTAACCCTAAACCGAACCCTATCCCTAAAGCTCACCCTAAACCTGACCCTAACATTAATCCAAACACCAAAACCTAACCCTAACACTAATACTAACCCTCAACCTAACCCTAACCTGATCCTAACCTTCACTCAAACACCTAACTCTAATATTTACCCTAACCCTAATCTTATCCTTCACCCTAAACCTAAGCCTAACCCTAAAACTAAACCTAACCCTAAACTATTCCCTCATTCTAGCCCAAACCTAAACCTAACCCTAAGCCTCAATCTAACCCTGACCCTAACCGAGAAACCGTAAAACATCAGCTTAACCGGAAACCTAACACTAACCCTCACACGAACCCTAACCCTTTCCCTAAACCTAAGCCTGTCCCTAATCCTAACCCTAATCCTGACCTAAACGTAACCCTTACCCTAACCCTAAACTTAACCCTAACCTTAACTCTACCCTAACCCTAACCCTTACAATTACTCTAAAGCTGACCCTAACCCTACACCCTAACTCTAACTCGAAACCTAACCCTAACCTAGCCCTACCTTTGACCGTAAACCAAGCCTTAACCCTAAACTTCTCCCTACCCTAACCTAACCCTAAACCAAATTCTAATACTTAGCTTAATCCTAACTCTAACCTTAACCCTAACCCTTACACTAACCCTCACTATTACCTGAAAATTCACCCTAACCCTAACCCTAACCCTAACTCTAACTCTAACCCTAACCATAGCACCTACCCTAAACCCTCACCTTCACTGTAAACCTAACCCTAACCCTCACCCTCCCCCTAACCTCTAACCGTATCCCCAAATCTAAACCTAACGCTATCCCTAAACTTATCCCTAACCCTAACCCAAACACAAACACTAACCCTAATCTAACACTAACCCTAAACTTAACCCTACCCTAACCATAAACCTAACCCTAACGCCCTAAACCTAACCTCTGACACTAAGTAGAATCCTCATCGTAATCCTAACGCTTTCCTTAACCCTCACCCTGAACCTAAACGTCACTCTAACCCTGAACCTAAATCTATCATTAACACTAAAAGTAACTCCTAACCCTAACCGGAACCCTAAACCTAACCTGAACACTAACCTGAACACAAAATCAAACTCTAGCCCTAACCATAATAACCCTCGCCCCATCCTAAATTTCATCCAACCCTAACCTTAACCCTAAACCTAAACCTAACCCAAACCCTAAACTTAAACCAAACTCTAACAATAACGCTACTCCACCTCTTACCCTAAAACTAAGCCTTACATTAGCCCTGAATCTAACCCCAGACCTAGTCCGATTTCTCACCGTAGACATAATCCTAACACTAAATAGAACACTAAGTCTAATTCGAAACCTGAACCTAAACCGAAATCTTACGCTACACCTAACCCTAAACCTAACCCTAACTCTAATCCTAAACATAACACTTGCCCTAAACCCTCACCTTAACTGTGAAACTAACCATAACCCTCACCCTAAACCCTAACAATATCCCCCAACCATAAGCCTATGGCTATCCCTAACCCCAACACTAACCTGAATCCCTAAGCCCTAACGATAACACTAACCCTAACCCAAACCCTAACCCCTAACACCAAAGCCTAACCCAAACCTTAACACTAACTCTCATCCTAACTCTAACACTAACCCTAAACCTAATCATAAACCTAACCCTAACCCTAACCCAAAACTAAGCATGACCAGAACCACAATGACTAACCGGAACCCTCACCCAAACCCTAACCCGAAACTAAAACTGTAACCCCTAACACCTTACCAGAACCATAATCCTAACCCTACCCAAACCTAACCCTAAACCTCACCCTCACCCCAACCACAACGCCCAACACAAACCGTGACCCTAACCCTAACCGGAACACTAAACTTAACCCTAACCTAAAACCTAAAACTAACCCTAAAGCTAAACAGAACCCGTCAACTTTACCCTAACACGAAACACAACCTTAACACTAACCTGAAACCTAAACCAAACCTTAGCCATAACCCTAACCCTAACCCTCACCCTCACCCTATCTTAAACTTCACCGTATCCCTAACCTAAAGCTCACCCTAACTCTAAACCTGTCCCTACCCCGAAACCTAACCCTAATCTTAACCTTGGCCCACCTGTAACCCTAAAACTAACCGTTACAATAACTCTGGTCCTAACCCTCACCCTAAACCTAATCCTAATCCTAACCCTGACCGTAATCCTAACCGACCGTAACCCTAACCTAACCTTAACCCTAACTTTAACCCTGCCATGAACTCAAACCTAACCCTCACCCCTCACAGTAACTCTAACCTTAACCCTAAACTGAACCCTCACCTTTAACCAAAATTTCACCCTACCCATAACCCTAAACCTACCCTAACTTCATTGCAATCCTAACAATAAGCTAAATTAAACCTAACCCTGAACCTACCTCTAAACCTAACCCCAACCCTAACCCCGACCCTAACGTGAACCCTAACCCCTAACCCTAACCCTAACTCTCACACTTAACATAAACTTCACCCTAACCCTAACCCTAAAACTAAACATAATACTAAATCTCCCCCAACTCTGACCCTGACCCTTATCCTAACCATAAACCTAACCCTAACCCTAAACTTAACCCTAATCCTGTCCCTAACTCTATCTCTAACCCTAATCCTAACCTTAAAACTTACCCTACACACTCAGCTTCAATGGAAACCTAGCACTACCCCTCACACTAAACATCTAAACCTAAACCCTACCCTTAACCTAAGCCTATCTCTAACCTTAACCTAGCCCTAAACCTAACCATGACTTAACCCTAACACTTACCCTAACCCTAAAACTAATCTTAACCCTAAACCTAATCCTAACCTTAACCCTAACCCGAACGCCTAATGCTGAGGCTAAGCTCAACCCTCACCCTTAACTTAAACTTCACTCTAACCCTAACCCTAAACCGAACCCTATCCCTAAAGCTCACCCTAAACCTGACCCTAACATTAATCCAAACACCAAAACCTAACCCTAACACTAATACTAACCCTCAACCTAACCCTAACCTGATCCTAACCTTCACTCAAACACCTAACTCTAATATTTACCCTAACCCTAGTCTTATCCTTCACCCTAAACCTAAGCCTAACCCTAAAACTAAACCTAACCCTAAACTATTCCCTCATTCTAGCCCAAACCTAAACCTAACCCTAAGCCTCAATCTAACCCTGACCCTAACCGAGAAACCGTAAAACATCAGCTTAACCGGAAACCTAACACTAACCCTCACACGAACCCTAACCCTTTCCCTAAACCTAAGCCTGTCCCTAATCCTAACCCTAACCCTGACCTAAACGTAACCCTTACCCTAACCCTAAACTTAACCCTAACCTTAACTCTACCCTAACCCTAACCCTTACAATTACTCTAAAGCTGACCCTAACCCTACACCCTAACTCTAACTCGAAACCTAACCCTAACCTAGCCCTACCTTTGACCGTAAACCAAGCCTTAACCCTAAACTTCTCCCTACCCTAACCTAACTCTAAACCAAATTCTAATACTTAGCTTAATCCTAACTCTAACCTTAACCCTAACCCTTACACTAACCCTCACTATTACCTGAAAATTCACCCTAACCCTAACCCTAACCCTAACTCTAACTCTAACCCTAACCATAGCACCTACCCTAAACCCTCACCTTAACTGTAAACCTAACCCTAACCCTCACCCTCCCCCTAACCTCTAACCGTATCCCCAAATCTAAACCTAACGCTATCCCTAAACTTATCCCTAACCCTAACCCAAACACAAACACTAACCCTAATCTAACACTAACCCTAAACTTAACCCTACCCTAACCATAAACCTAACCCTAACTCCCTAAACCTAACCTCTGACACTAAGTAGAATCCTCATCGTAATCCTAACGCTTTCCTTAACCCTCACCCTGAACCTAAACGTCACTCTAACCCTGAACCTAAATCTAACATTAACACTAAAAGTAACTCCTAACCCTATCCCGAACCCTAAACCTAACCTTAACACTAACCTGAACACAAAATCAAACTCTAGCCCTAACCAAAATAACCCTCGCCCCATCCTAAATTTCATCCAACCCTAACCTTAACCCTAAACCTAAACCTAACCCAAACCCTAACCTTAAACCAAACTCTAACCATAACGCTACTCCACCTCTTACCCTAAAACTAAGCCTTACATTAGCCCTGAATCTAAGCCCAGACCTAGTCCGATTTCTAACCGTAGCCCTAATCCTAACACTAAATAGAACACTAAGTCTAATTCGAAACCTGAACCTAAACCGAAATCTTACGCTACACCTAACCCTAAACCTAACCCTAACTCTAATCCTAAACATAACACTTGCCCTAAACCCTCACCTTAACTGTGAAACTAACCATAACCCTCACCCTAAACCCTAGCAATATCCCCCAACCATAAGCCTATGGCTATCCCTAACCCCAACACTAACCTGAATCCCTAAGCCCTAACGATAACACTAACCCTAACCCAAACCCTAACCCCTAACACCAAAGCCTAACCCAAACCTTAACACTAACTCTCACCCTAACTCTAACACTAACCCTAAACCTAATCATAAACCTAACCCTAACCCTAACCCAAAACTAAGCATGACCAGAACCACAATGACTAACCAGAACCCTCACCCAAACCCTAACCCGAAACTAAAACTGTAACCCCTAACACCTTACCAGAACCATAATCCTAACCCTACCCAAACCTAACCCTAAACCTCACCCTCACCCCAACCACAACGCCCAACACAAACCGTGACCCTAACCCTAACCGGAACACTAAACTTAACCCTAACCTAAAACCTAAAACTAACCCTAAAGCTAAACAGAACCCGTCAACTTTACCCTAACACGAAACACAACCTTAACACTAACCTGAAACCTAAACCAAACCTTAGCCATAACCCTAACCCTAACCCTCACCCTCACCCTATCTTAAACTTCCCCGTATCCCTAACCTAAAGCTCACCCTAACTCTAAACCTGTCCCTACCCCGAAACCTAACCCTAATCTTAACCTTGGCCCACCTGTAACCCTAAAACTAACCGTTACAATAACTCTGGTCCTAACCCTCACCCTAAACCTAATCCTAATCCTAACCCTGACCGTAATCCTAACCCTGACCGTAACACTAACCTAACCTTAACCCTAACTTTAACCCTGCCATGAACTCAAACCTAACCCTCACCCCTCACAGTAACTCTAACCTTAACCCTAAACTGTACCCTCACCTTTAACCAAAATTTCACCCTACCCATAACCCTAAACCTACCCTAACTTCATTGCAATCCTAACAATAAGCTAAATTAAACCTAACCCTGAACCTACCTCTAAACCTAACCCCAACCCTAACCCCGACCCTAACGTGAACCCTAACCCCTAACCCTAACCCTAACTCTCACACTTAACATAAACTTCACCCTAACCCTAACCCTAAAACTAAACATAATACTAAATCTCCCCCAACTCTGACCCTGACCCTTATCCTAACCATAAACCTAACCCTAACCCTAAACTTAACCCTAATCCTGTCCCTAACTCTATCTCTAACCGTAATCCTAACCTTAAAACTTACCCTACACACTCAGCTTCAATGGAAACCTAGCACTACCCCTCACACTAAACATCTAAACCTAAACCCTACCCTTAACCTAAGCCTATCTCTAACCTTAACCTAGCCCTAAACCTAACCATGACTTAACCCTAACACTTACCCTAAGCCTAAAACTAATCTTAACCCTAAACCTAATCCTAACCTTAACCCTAACCCTAACGCCTAATGCTGAGGCTAAGCTCAACCCTCACCCTTAACTTAAACTTCACTCTAACCCTAAACCTAAACCGAACCCTATCCCTAAAGCTCACCCTAAACCTGACCCTAACATTAATCCAAACACCAAAACCTAACCCTAACACTAATACTAACCCTCAACCTAACCCTAACCTGATCCTAACCTTCACTCAAACACCTAACTCTAATATTTACCCTAACCCTAGTCTTATCCTTCACCCTAAACCTAAGCCTAACCCTAAAACTAAACCTAACCCTAAACTATTCCCTCATTCTAGCCCAAACCTAAACCTAACCCTAAGCCTCAATCTAACCCTGACCCTAACCGAGAAACCGTAAAACATCAGCTTAACCGGAAACCTAACACTAACCCTCACACGAACCCTAACCCTTTCCCTAAACCTAAGCCTATCCCTAATCCTAACCCTAATCCTGACCTAAACGTAACCCTTACCCTAACCCTAAACTTAACCCTAACCTTAACTCTACCCTAACCCTAACCCTTACAATTACTCTAAAGCTGACCCTAACCCTACACCCTAACTCTAACTCGAAACCTAACCCTAACCTAGCCCTACCTTTGAGCATAAACCAAGCCTTAACCCTAATCTTCTCCCTACCCTAACCTAACCCTAAACCAAATTCTAATACTTAGCTTAATCCTAACTCTAACCTTAACCCTAACCCTTACACCAACCCTCACTATTACCTGAAAATTCACCCTAACCCTAACCCTAACCCTAACTCTAACTCTAACCCTAACCATAGCACCTACCCTAAACCCTCACCTTAACTGTAAACCTAACCCTAACCCTCACCCTCCCCCTAACCTCTAACCGTATCCCCAAATCTAAACCTAACGCTATCCCTAAACTTATCCCTAACCCTAACCCAAACACAAACACTAACCCTAATCTAACACTAACCCTAAACTTAACCCTACCCTAACCATAAACCTAACCCTAACTCCCTAAACCTAACCTCTGACACTAAGTAGAATCCTCATCGTAATCCTAACGCTTTCCTTAACCCTCACCCTGAACCTAAACGTCACTCTAACCCTGAACCTAAATCTAACATTAACACTAAAAGTAACTCCTAACCCTATCCCGAACCCTAAACCTAACCTGAACACTAACCTGAACACAAAATCAAACTCTAGCCCTAACCATAATAACCCTCGCCCCATCCTAAATTTCATCCAACCCTAACCTTAACCCTAAACCTAAACCTAACCCAAACCCTAACCTTAAACCAAACTCTAACCATAACGCTACTCCACCTCTTACCCTAAAACTAAGCCTTACATTAGCCCTGAATCTAAGCCCAGACCTTGTCCGATTTCTAACTGTAGCCCTAATCCTAACACTAAATAGAACACTAAGTCTAATTCGAAACCTGAACCTAAACCGAAATCTTACGCTACACCTAACCCTAAACCTAACCCTAACTCTAATCCTAAACATAACACTTGCCCTAAACCCTCACCTTAACTGTGAAACTAACCATAACCCTCACCCTAAACCCTAACAATATCCCCCAACCATAAGCCTATGGCTATCCCTAACCCCAACACTAACCTGAATCCCTAAGCCCTAACGATAACACTAACCCTAACCCAAACCCTAACCCCTAACACCAAAGCCTAACCCAAACCTTAACACTAACTCTCACCCTAACTCTAACACTAACCCTAAACCTAATCATAAACCTAACCCTAACCCTAACCCAAAACTAAGCATGACCAGAACCACAATGACTAACCGGAACCCTCACCCAAACCCTAACCCGAAACTAAAACTGTAACCCCTAACACCTTACCAGAACCATAATCCTAACCCTACCCAAACCTAACCCTAAACCTCACCCTCACCCCAACCACAACGCCCAACACAAACCGTGACCCTAACCCTAACCGGAACACTAAACTTAACCCTAACCTAAAACCTAAAACTAACCCTAAAGCTAAACAGAACCCGTCAACTTTACCCTAACACGAAACACAACCTTAACACTAACCTGAAACCTAAACCAAACCTTAGCCATAACCCTAACCCTAACCCTCACCCTCACCCTATCTTAAACTTCACCGTATCCCTAACCTAAAGCTCACCCTAACTCTAAACCTGTCCCTACCCCGAAACCTAACCCTAATCTTAAGCTTGGCCCACCTGTAACCCTAAAACTAACCGTTACAATAACTCTGGTCCTAACCCTCACCCTAAACCTAATCCTAATCCTAACCCTGACCGTAATCCTAACCCTGACCGTAACCCTAACCTAACCTTAACCCTAACTTTAACCCTGCCATGAACTCAAACCTAACCCTCACCCCTCACAGTAACTCTAACCTTAACCCTAAACTGAACCCTCACCTTTAACCAAAATTTCACCCTACCCATAACCCTAAACCTACCCTAACTTCATTGCAATCCTAACAATAAGCTAAATTAAACCTAACCCTGAACCTACCTCTAAACCTAACCCCAACCCTAACCCCGACCCTAACGTGAACCCTAACCCCTAACCCTAACCCTAACTCTCACACTTAACATAAACTTCACCCTAACCCTAACCCTAAAACTAAACATAATACTAAATCTCCCCCAACTCTGACCCTGACCCTTATCCTAACCATAAACCTAACCCTAACCCTAAACTTAACCCTAATCCTGTCCCTAACTCTATCTCTAACCCTAATCCTAACCTTAAAACTTACCCTACACACTCAGCTTCAATGGAAACCTAGCACTACCCCTCACACTAAACATCTAAACCTAAACCCTACCCTTAACCTAAGCCTATCTCTAACCTTAACCTAGCCCTAAACCTAACCATGACTTAACCCTAACACTTACCCTAAGCCTAAAACTAATCTTAACCCTAAACCTAATCCTAACCTTAACCCTAACCCTAACGCCTAATGCTGAGGCTAAGCTCAACCCTCACCCTTAACTTAAACTTCACTCTAACCCTAACCCTAAACCGAACCCTATCCCTAAAGCTCACCCTAAACCTGACCCTAACATTAATCCAAACACCAAAACCTAACCCTAACACTCATACTAACCCTCAACCTAACCCTAACCTGATCCTAACCTTCACTCAAACACCTAACTCGAATATTTACCCTAACCCTAATCTTATCCTTCACCCTAAACCTAAGCCTAACCCTAAAACTAAACCTAACCCTAAACTATTCCCTCATTCTAGCCCAAACCTAAACCTAACCCTAAGCCTCAATCTAACCCTGACCCTAACCGAGAAACCGTAAAACATCAGCTTAACCGGAAACCTAACACTAACCCTCACACGAACCCTAACCCTTTCCCTAAACCTAAGCCTATCCCTAATCCTAACCCTAATCCTGACCTAAACGTAACCCTTACCCTAACCCTAAACTTAACCCTAACCTTAACTCTACCCTAACCCTAACCCTTACAATTACTCTAAAGCTGACCCTAACCCTACACCCTAACTCTAACTCGAAACCTAACCCTAACCTAGCCCTACCTTTGAGCATAAACCAAGCCTTAACCCTAATCTTCTCCCTACCCTAACCTAACCCTAAACCAAATTCTAATACTTAGCTTAATCCTAACTCTAACCTTAACCCTAACCCTTACACTAACCCTCACTATTACCTGAAAATTCACCCTAACCCTAACCCTAACCCTAACTCTAACTCTAACCCTAACCATAGCACCTACCCTAAACCCTCACCTTCACTGTAAACCTAACCCTAACCCTCACCCTCCCCCTAACCTCTAACCGTATCCCCAAATCTAAACCTAACGCTATCCCTAAACTTATCCCTAACCCTAACCCAAACACAAACACTAACCCTAATCTAACACTAACCCTAAACTTAACCCTACCCTAACCATAAACCTAACCCTAACGCCCTAAACCTAACCTCTGACACTAAGTAGAATCCTCATCGTAATCCTAACGCTTTCCTTAACCCTCACCCTGAACCTAAACGTCACTCTAACCCTGAACCTAAATCTAACATTAACGCTAAAAGTAACTCCTAACCCTATCCCGAACCCTAAACCTAACCTGAACACTAACCTGAACACAAAATCAAACTCTAGCCCTAACCATAATAACCCTCACCCCATCCTAAATTTCATCCAACCCTAACCTTAACCCTAAACCTAAACCTAACCCAAACCCTAACCTTAAACCAAACTCTAACCATAACGCTACTCCACCTCTTACCCTAAAACTAAGCCTTACATTAGCCCTGAATCTAAGCCCAGACCGAGTCCGATTTCTAACCGTAGCCCTAATCCTAACACTAAATAGAACACTAAGTCTAATTCGAAACCTGAACCTAAACCGAAATCTTACGCTACACCTAACCCTAAACCTAACCCTAACTCTAATCCTAAACATAACACTTGCCCTAAACCCTCACCTTAACTGTGAAACTAACCATAACCCTCACCCTAAACCCTAACAATATCCCCCAACCATAAGCCTATGGCTATCCCTAACCCCAACACTAACCTGAATCCCTAAGCCCTAACGATAACACTAACCCTAACCCAAACCCTAACCCCTAACACCAAAGCCTAACCCAAACCTTAACACTAACTCTCATCCTAACTCTAACACTAACCCTAAACCTAATCATAAACCTAACCCTAACCCTAACCCAAAACTAAGCATGACCAGAACCACAATGACTAACCGGAACCCTCACCCAAACCCTAACCCGAAACTAAAACTGTAACCCCTAACACCTTACCAGAACCATAATCCTAACCCTACCCAAACCTAACCCTAAACCTCACCCTCACCCCAACCACAACGCCCAACACAAACCGTGACCCTAACCCTAACCGGAACACTAAACTTAACCCTAACCTAAAACCTAAAACTAAGCCTAAAGCTAAACAGAACCCGTCAACTTTACCCTAACACGAAACACAACCTTAACACTAACCTGAAACCTAAACCAAACCTTAGCCATAACCCTAACCCTAACCCTCACCCTCACCCTATCTTAAACTTCACCGTATCCCTAACCTAAAGCTCACCCTAACTCTAAACCTGTCCCTACCCCGAAACCTAACCCTAATCTTAAGCTTGGCCCACCTGTAACCCTAAAACTAACCGTTACAATAACTCTGGTCCTAACCCTCACCCTAAACCTAATCCTAATCCTAACCCTGACCGTAATCCTAACCCTGACCGTAACCCTAACCTAACCTTAACCCTAACTTTAACCCTGCCATGAACTCAAACCTAACCCTCACCCCTCACAGTAACTCTAACCTTAACCCTAAACTGAACCCTCACCTTTAACCAAAATTTCACCCTACCCATAACCCTAAACCTACCCTAACTTCATTGCAATCCTAACAATAAGCTAAATTAAACGTAACCCTGAACCTACCTCTAAACCTAACCCCAACCCTAACCCCGACCCTAACGTGAACCCTAACCCCTAACCCTAACCCTAACTCTCACACTTAACATAAACTTCACCCTAACCCTAACCCTAAAACTAAACATAATACTAAATCTCCCCCAACTCTGACCCTGACCCTTATCCTAACCATAAACCTAACCCTAACCCTAAACTTAACCCTAATCCTGTCCCGAACTCTATCTCTAACCGTAATACTAACCTTAAAACTTACCCTACACACTCAGCTTCAATGGAAACCTAGCACTACCCCTCACACTAAACATCTAAACCTAAACCCTACCCTTAACCTAAGCCTATCTCTAACCTTAACCTAGCCCTAAACCTAACCATGACTTAACCCTAACACTTACCCTAAGCCTAAAACTAATCTTAACCCTAAACCTAATCCTAACCTTAACCCTAACCCTAACGCCTAATGCTGAGGCTAAGCTCAACCCTCACCCTTAACTTAAACTTCACTCTAACCCTAACCCTAAACCGAACCCTATCCCTAAAGCTCACCCTAAACCTGACCCTAACATTAATCCAAACACCAAAACCTAACCCTAACACTAATACTAACCCTCAACCTAACCCTAACCTGATCCTAACCTTCACTCAAACACCTAACTCTAATATTTACCCTAACCCTAGTCTTATCCTTCACCCTAAACCTAAGCCTAACCCTAAAACTAAACCTCACCCTAAACTATTCCCTCATTCTAGCCCAAACCTAAACCTAACCCTAAGCCTCAATCTAACCCTGACCCTAACCGAGAAACCGTAAAACATCAGCTTAACCGGAAACCTAACACTAACCCTCACACGAACCCTAACCCTTTCCCTAAACCTAAGCCTATCCCTAATCCTAACCCTAATCCTGACCTAAACGTAACCCTTACCCTAACCCTAAACTTAACCCTAACCTTAACTCTACCCTAACCCTAACCCTTACAATTACTCTAAAGCTGACCCTAACCCTACACCCTAACTCTAACTCGAAACCTAACCCTAACCTAGCCCTACCTTTGACCGTAAACCAAGCCTTAACCCTAATCTTCTCCCTACCCTAACCTAACCCTAAACCAAATTCTAATACTTAGCTTAATCCTAACTCTAACCTTAACCCTAACCCTTACACTAACCCTCACTATTACCTGAAAATTCACCCTAACCCTAACCCTAACTCTAACTCTAACCCTAACCATAGCACCTACCCTAAACCCTCACCTTAACTGTAAACCTAACCCTAACCCTCACCCTCCACCTAACCGTATCCCCAAATCTAAACCTAACGCTATCCCTAAACTTATCCCTAACCCTAACCCAAACACAAACACTAACCCTAATCTAACACTAACCCTAAACTTAACCCTACCCTAACCATAAACCTAACCCTAACGCCCTAAACCTAACCTCTGACACTAAGTAGAATCCTCATCGTAATCCTAACGCTTTCCTTAACCCTCACCCTGAACCTAAACGTCACTCTAACCCTGAACCTAAATCTAACATTAACACTAAAAGTAACTCCTAACCCTAACCCGAACCCTAAACCTAACCTGAACACTAACCTGAACACAAAATCAAACTCTAGCCCTAACCATAATAACCCTCGCCCCATCCTAAATTTCATCCAACCCTAACCTTAACCCTAAACCTAAACCTAACCCAAACCCTAACCTTAAACCAAACTCTAACCATAACGCTACTCCACCTCTTACCCTAAAACTAAGCCTTACATTAGCCCTGAATCTAAGCCCAGACCTAGTCCGATTTCTAACCGTAGCCCTAATCCTAACACTAAATAGAACACTAAGTCTAATTCGAAACCTGAACCGAAACCGAAATCTTACGCTACACCTAACCCTAAACCTAACCCTAACTCTAATCCTAAACATAACACTTGCCCTAAACCCTCACCTTAACTGTGAAACTAACCATAACCCTCACCCTGAACCCTAACAATATCCCCCAACCATAAGCCTATGGCTATCCCTAACCCCAACACTAACCTGAATCCCTAAGCCCTAACGATAACACTAACCCTAACCCAAACCCTAACCCCTAACACCAAAGCCTAACCCAAACCTTAACACTAACTCTCACCCTAACTCTAACACTAACCCTAAACCTAATCATAAACCTAACCCTAACCCTAACCCAAAACTAAGCATGACCAGAACCACAATGACTAACCGGAACCCTCACCCAAACCCTAACCCGAAACTAAAACTGTAACCCCTAACACCTTACCAGAACCATAATCCTAACCCTACCCAAACCTAACCCTAAACCTCACCCTCACCCCAACCACAACGCCCAACACAAACCGTGACCCTAACCCTAACCGGAACACTAAACTTAACCCTAACCTAAAACCTAAAACTAACCCTAAAGCTAAACAGAACCCGTCAACTTTACCCTAACACGAAACACTACCTTAACACTAACCTGAAACCTAAACCAAACCTTAGCCATAACCCTAAACCTAACCCTCACCCTCACCCTATCTTAAACTTCACCGTATCCCTAACCTAAAGCTCCCCCTAACTCTAAACCTGTCCCTACCCCGAAACCTAACCCTAATCTTAAGCTTGGCCCACCTGTAACCCTAAAACTAACCGTTACAATAACTCTGGTCCTAACCCTCACCCTAAACCTAATCCTAATCCTAACCCTGACCGTAATCCTAACCCTGACCGTAACCCTAACCTAACCTTAACCCTAACTTTAACCCTGCCATGAACTCAAACCTAACCCTCACCCCTCACAGTAACTCTAACCTTAACCCTAAACTGAACCCTCACCTTTAACCAAAATTTCACCCTACCCATAACCCTAAACCTACCCTAACTTCATTGCAATCCTAACAATAAGCTAAATTAAACCTAACCCTGAACCTACCTCTAAACCTAACCCCAACCCTAACCCCGACCCTAACGTGAACCCTAACCCCTAACCCTAACCCTAACTCTCACACTTAACATAAACTTCACCCTAACCCTAACCCTAAAACTAAATATAATACTAAATCTCCCCCAACTCTGACCCTGACCCTTATCCTAACAATAAACCTAACCCTAACCCTAAACTTAACCCTAATCCTGTCCCTAACTCTATCTCTAACCGTAATACTAACCTTAAAACTTACCCTACACACTCAGCTTCAATGGAAACCTAGCACTACCCCTCACACTAAACATCTAAACCTAAACCCTACCCTTAACCTAAGCCTATCTCTAACCTTAACCTAGCCCTAAACCTAACCATGACTTAACCCTAACACTTACCCTAAGCCTAAAACTAATCTTAACCCTAAACCTAATCCTAACCTTAACCCTAACCCTAACGCCTAATGCTGAGGCTAAGCTCAACCCTCACCCTTAACTTAAACTTCACTCTAACCCTAACCCTAAACCGAACCCTATCCCTAAAGCTCACCCTAAACCTGACCCTAACATTAATCCAAACACCAAAACCTAACCCTAACACTAATACTAACCCTCAACCTAACCCTAACCTGATCCTAACCTTCACTCAAACACCTAACTCTAATATTTACCCTAACCCTAGTCTTATCCTTCACCCTAAACCTAAGCCTAACCCTAAAACTAAACCTAACCCTAAACTATTCCCTCATTCTAGCCCAAACCTAAACCTAACCCTAAGCCTCAATCTAACCCTGACCCTAACCGAGAAACCGTAAAACATCAGCTTAACCGGAAACCTAACACTAACCCTCACACGAACCCTAACCCTTTCCCTAAACCTAAGCCTATCCCTAATCCTAACCCTAATCCTGACCTAAACGTAACCCTTACCCTAACCCTAAACTTAACCCTAACCTTAACTCTACCCTAACCCTAACCCTTACAATTACTCTAAAGCTGACCCTAACCCTACACCCTAACTCTAACTCGAAACCTAACCCTAACCTAGCCCTACCTTTGACCGTAAACCAAGCCTTAACCCTAATCTTCTCCCTACCCTAACCTAACCCTAAACCAAATTCTAATACTTAGCTTAATCCTAACTCTAACCTTAACCCTAACCCTTACACTAACCCTCACTATTACCTGAAAATTCACCCTAACCCTAACCCTAACTCTAACTCTAACCCTAACCATAGCACCTACCCTAAACCCTCACCTTAACTGTAAACCTAACCCTAACCCTCACCCTCCACCTAACCGTATCCCCAAATCTAAACCTAACGCTATCCCTAAACTTATCCCTAACCCTAACCCAAACACAAACACTAACCCTAATCTAACACTAACCCTAAACTTAACCCTACCCTAACCATAAACCTAACCCTAACGCCCTAAACCTAACCTCTGACACTAAGTAGAATCCTCATCGTAATCCTAACGCTTTCCTTAACCCTCACCCTGAACCTAAACGTCACTCTAACCCTGAACCTAAATCTAACATTAACACTAAAAGTAACTCCTAACCCTAACCCGAACCCTAAACCTAACCTGAACACTAACCTGAACACAAAATCAAACTCTAGCCCTAACCATAATAACCCTCGCCCCATCCTAAATTTCATCCAACCCTAACCTTAACCCTAAACCTAAACCTAACCCAAACCCTAACCTTAAACCAAACTCTAACCATAACGCTACTCCACCTCTTACCCTAAAACTAAGCCTTACATTAGCCCTGAATCTAAGCCCAGACCTAGTCCGATTTCTAACCGTAGCCCTAATCCTAACACTAAATAGAACACTAAGTCTAATTCGAAACCTGAACCGAAACCGAAATCTTACGCTACACCTAACCCTAAACCTAACCCTAACTCTAATCCTAAACATAACACTTGCCCTAAACCCTCACCTTAACTGTGAAACTAACCATAACCCTCACCCTGAACCCTAACAATATCCCCCAACCATAAGCCTATGGCTATCCCTAACCCCAACACTAACCTGAATCCCTAAGCCCTAACGATAACACTAACCCTAACCCAAACCCTAACCCCTAACACCAAAGCCTAACCCAAACCTTAACACTAACTCTCACCCTAACTCTAACACTAACCCTAAACCTAATCATAAACCTAACCCTAACCCTAACCCAAAACTAAGCATGACCAGAACCACAATGACTAACCGGAACCCTCACCCAAACCCTAACCCGAAACTAAAACTGTAACCCCTAACACCTTACCAGAACCATAATCCTAACCCTACCCAAACCTAACCCTAAACCTCACCCTCACCCCAACCACAACGCCCAACACAAACCGTGACCCTAACCCTAACCGGAACACTAAACTTAACCCTAACCTAAAACCTAAAACTAACCCTAAAGCTAAACAGAACCCGTCAACTTTACCCTAACACGAAACACTACCTTAACACTAACCTGAAACCTAAACCAAACCTTAGCCATAACCCTAAACCTAACCCTCACCCTCACCCTATCTTAAACTTCACCGTATCCCTAACCTAAAGCTCCCCCTAACTCTAAACCTGTCCCTACCCCGAAACCTAACCCTAATCTTAAGCTTGGCCCACCTGTAACCCTAAAACTAACCGTTACAATAACTCTGGTCCTAACCCTCACCCTAAACCTAATCCTAATCCTAACCCTGACCGTAATCCTAACCCTGACCGTAACCCTAACCTAACCTTAACCCTAACTTTAACCCTGCCATGAACTCAAACCTAACCCTCACCCCTCACAGTAACTCTAACCTTAACCCTAAACTGAACCCTCACCTTTAACCAAAATTTCACCCTACCCATAACCCTAAACCTACCCTAACTTCATTGCAATCCTAACAATAAGCTAAATTAAACCTAACCCTGAACCTACCTCTAAACCTAACCCCAACCCTAACCCCGACCCTAACGTGAACCCTAACCCCTAACCCTAACCCTAACTCTCACACTTAACATAAACTTCACCCTAACCCTAACCCTAAAACTAAATATAATACTAAATCTCCCCCAACTCTGACCCTGACCCTTATCCTAACCATAAACCTAACCCTAACCCTAAACTTAACCCTAATCCTGTCCCTAACTCTATCTCTAACCGTAATACTAACCTTAAAACTTACCCTACACACTCAGCTTCAATGGAAACCTAGCACTACCCCTCACACTAAACATCTAAACCTAAACCCTACCCTTAACCTAAGCCTATCTCTAACCTTAACCTAGCCCTAAACCTAACCATGACTTAACCCTAACACTTACCCTAAGCCTAAAACTAATCTTAACCCTAAACCTAATCCTAACCTTAACCCTAACCCTAACGCCTAATGCTGAGGCTAAGCTCAACCCTCACCCTTAACTTAAACTTCACTCTAACCCTAACCCTAAACCGAACCCTATCCCTAAAGCTCACCCTAAACCTGACCCTAACATTAATCCAAACACCAAAACCTAACCCTAACACTAATACTAACCCTCAACCTAACCCTAACCTGATCCTAACCTTCACTCAAACACCTAACTCTAATATTTACCCTAACCCTAGTCTTATCCTTCACCCTAAACCTAAGCCTAACCCTAAAACTAAACCTAACCCTAAACTATTCCCTCATTCTAGCCCAAACCTAAACCTAACCCTAAGCCTCAATCTAACCCTGACCCTAACCGAGAAACCGTAAAACATCAGCTTAACCGGAAACCTAACACTAACCCTCACACGAACCCTAACCCTTTCCCTAAACCTAAGCCTATCCCTAATCCTAACCCTAATCCTGACCTAAACGTAACCCTTACCCTAACCCTAAACTTAACCCTAACCTTAACTCTACCCTAACCCTAACCCTTACAATTACTCTAAAGCTGACCCTAACCCTACACCCTAACTCTAACTCGAAACCTAACCCTAACCTAGCCCTACCTTTGACCGTAAACCAAGCCTTAACCCTAATCTTCTCCCTACCCTAACCTAACCCTAAACCAAATTCTAATACTTAGCTTAATCCTAACTCTAACCTTAACCCTAACCCTTACACTAACCCTCACTATTACCTGAAAATTCACCCTAACCCTAACCCTAACTCTAACTCTAACCCTAACCATAGCACCTACCCTAAACCCTCACCTTAACTGTAAACCTAACCCTAACCCTCACCCTCCACCTAACCGTATCCCCAAATCTAAACCTAACGCTATTCCTAAACTTATCCCTAACCCTAACCCAAACACAAACACTAACCCTAATCTAACACTAACCCTAAACTTAACCCTACCCTAACCATAAACCTAACCCTAACGCCCTAAACCTAACCTCTGACACTAAGTAGAATCCTCATCGTAATCCTAACGCTTTCCTTAACCCTCACCCTGAACCTAAACGTCACTCTAACCCTGAACCTAAATCTAACATTAACACTAAAAGTAACTCCTAACCCTAACCCGAACCCTAAACCTCACCTTAACACTAACCTGAACACAAAATCAAACTCTAGCCCTAACCATAATAACCCTCGCCCCATCCTAAATTTCATCCAACCCTAACCTTAACCCTAAACCTAAACCTAACCCAAACCCTAACCTTAAACCAAACTCTAACCATAACGCTACTCCACCTCTTACCCTAAAACTAAGCCTTACATTAGCCCTGAATCTAAGCCCAGACCTAGTCCGATTTCTAACCGTAGCCCTAATCCTAACACTAAATAGAACACTAAGTCTAATTCGAAACCTGAACCGAAACCGAAATCTTACGCTACACCTAACCCTAAACCTAACCCTAACTCTAATCCTAAACATAACACTTGCCCTAAACCCTCACCTTAACTGTGAAACTAACCATAACCCTCACCCTGAACCCTAACAATATCCCCCAACCATAAGCCTATGGCTATCCCTAACCCCAACACTAACCTGAATCCCTAAGCCCTAACGATAACACTAACCCTAACCCAAACCCTAACCCCTAACACCAAAGCCTAACCCAAACCTTAACACTAACTCTCACCCTAACTCTAACACTAACCCTAAACCTAATCATAAACCTAACCCTAACCCTAACCCAAAACTAAGCATGACCAGAACCACAATGACTAACCGGAACCCTCACCCAAACCCTAACCCGAAACTAAAACTGTAACCCCTAACACCTTACCAGAACCATAATCCTAACCCTACCCAAACCTAACCCTAAACCTCACCCTCACCCCAACCACAACGCCCAACACAAACCGTGACCCTAACCCTAACCGGAACACTAAACTTAACCCTAACCTAAAACCTAAAACTAACCCTAAAGCTAAACAGAACCCGTCAACTTTACCCTAACACGAAACACTACCTTAACACTAACCTGAAACCTAAACCAAACCTTAGCCATAACCCTAAACCTAACCCTCACCCTCACCCTATCTTAAACTTCACCGTATCCCTAACCTAAAGCTCCCCCTAACTCTAAACCTGTCCCTACCCCGAAACCTAACCCTAATCTTAACCTTGGCCCACCTGTAACCCTAAAACTAACCGTTACAATAACTCTGGTCCTAACCCTCACCCTAAACCTAATCCTAATCCTAACCCTGACCGTAATCCTAACCCTGACCGTAACCCTAACCTAACCTTAACCCTAACTTTAACCCTGCCATGAACTCAAACCTAACCCTCACCCCTCACAGTAACTCTAACCTTAAACCTAAACTGAACCCTCATCTTTAACCAAAATTTCACCCTACCCATAACCCTAAACCTACCCTAACTTCATTGCAATCCTAACAATAAGCTAAATTAAACCTAACCCTGAACCTACCTCTAAACCTAACCCCAACCCTAACCCCGACCCTAACGTGAACCCTAACCCCTAACCCTAACCCCAACTCTCACACTTAACATAAACTTCACCCTAACCCTAACCCTAAAACTAAACATAATACTAAATCTCCCCCAACTCTGACCCTGACCCTTATCCTAACCATAAACCTAACCCTAACCCTAAACTTAACCCTAATCCTGTCCCTAACTCTATCTCTAACCGTAATCCTAACCTTAAAACTTACCCTACACACTCAGCTTCAATGGAAACCTAGCACTACCCCTCACACTAAACATCTAAACCTAAACCCTACCCTTAACCTAAGCCTATCTCTAACCTTAACCTAGCCCTAAACCTAACCATGACTTAACCCTAACACTTACCCTAAGCCTAAAACTAATCTTAACCCTAAACCTAATCCTAACCTTAACCCTAAACCTAACGCCTAATGCTGAGGCTAAGCTCAACCCTCACCCTTAACTTAAACTTCACTCTAACCCTAACCCTAAACCGAACCCTATCCCTAAAGCTCACCCTAAACCTGACCCTAACATTAATCCAAACACCAAAACCTAACCCTAACACTAATACTAACCCTCAACCTAACCCTAACCTGATCCTAACCTTCACTCAAACACCTAACTCGAATATTTACCCTAACCCTAGTCTTATCCTTCACCCTAAACCTAAGCCTAACCCTAAAACTAAACCTAACCCTAAACTATTCCCTCATTCTAGCCCAAACCTAAACCTAACCCTAAGCCTCAATCTAACCCTGACCCTAACCGAGAAACCGTAAAACATCAGCTTAACCGGAAACCTAACACTAACCCTCACACGAACCCTAACCCTTTCCCTAAACCTAAGCCTATCCCTAATCCTAACCCTAATCCTGACCTAAACGTAACCCTTACCCTAACCCTAAACTTAACCCTAACCTTAACTCTACCCTAACCCTAACCCTTACAATTACTCTAAAGCTGACCCTAACCCTACACCCTAACTCTAACTCTAAACCTAACCCTAACCTAGCCCTACCTTTGACCGTAAACCAAGCCGTAACCCTAACCTTCTCCCTACCCTAACCTAACCCTAAACCAAATTCTAATACTTAGCTTAATCCTAACTCTAACCTTAACCCTAACCCTTACACTAACCCTCACTATTACCTGAAAATTCACCCTAACCCTAACCCTAACTCTAACTCTAACCCTAACCATAGCACCTACCCTAAACCCTCACCTTAACTGTAAACCTAACCCTAACCCTCACCCTCCACCTAACCGTATCCCCAAATCTAAACCTAACGCTATTCCTAAACTTATCCCTAACCCTAACCCAAACACAAACACTAACCCTAATCTAACACTAACCCTAAACTTAACCCTACCCTAACCATAAACCTAACCCTAACGCCCTAAACCTAACCTCTGACACTAAGTAGAATCCTCATCGTAATCCTAACGCTTTCCTTAACCCTCACCCTGAACCTAAACGTCACTCTAACCCTGAACCTAAATCTAACATTAACACTAAAAGTAACTCCTAACCCTAACCCGAACCCTAAACCTCACCTTAACACTAACCTGAACACAAAATCAAACTCTAGCCCTAACCATAATAACCCTCGCCCCATCCTAAATTTCATCCAACCCTAACCTTAACCCTAAACCTAAACCTAACCCAAACCCTAACCTTAAACCAAACTCTAACCATAACGCTACTCCACCTCTTACCCTAAAACTAAGCCTTACATTAGCCCTGAATCTAAGCCCAGACCTAGTCCGATTTCTAACCGTAGCCCTAATCCTAACACTAAATAGAACACTAAGTCTAATTCGAAACCTGAACCGAAACCGAAATCTTACGCTACACCTAACCCTAAACCTAACCCTAACTCTAATCCTAAACATAACACTTGCCCTAAACCCTCACCTTAACTGTGAAACTAACCATAACCCTCACCCTGAACCCTAACAATATCCCCCAACCATAAGCCTATGGCTATCCCTAACCCCAACACTAACCTGAATCCCTAAGCCCTAACGATAACACTAACCCTAACCCAAACCCTAACCCCTAACACCAAAGCCTAACCCAAACCTTAACACTAACTCTCACCCTAACTCTAACACTAACCCTAAACCTAATCATAAACCTAACCCTAACCCTAACCCAAAACTAAGCATGACCAGAACCACAATGACTAACCGGAACCCTCACCCAAACCCTAACCCGAAACTAAAACTGTAACCCCTAACACCTTACCAGAACCATAATCCTAACCCTACCCAAACCTAACCCTAAACCTCACCCTCACCCCAACCACAACGCCCAACACAAACCGTGACCCTAACCCTAACCGGAACACTAAACTTAACCCTAACCTAAAACCTAAAACTAACCCTAAAGCTAAACAGAACCCGTCAACTTTACCCTAACACGAAACACTACCTTAACACTAACCTGAAACCTAAACCAAACCTTAGCCATAACCCTAAACCTAACCCTCACCCTCACCCTATCTTAAACTTCACCGTATCCCTAACCTAAAGCTCCCCCTAACTCTAAACCTGTCCCTACCCCGAAACCTAACCCTAATCTTAACCTTGGCCCACCTGTAACCCTAAAACTAACCGTTACAATAACTCTGGTCCTAACCCTCACCCTAAACCTAATCCTAATCCTAACCCTGACCGTAATCCTAACCCTGACCGTAACCCTAACCTAACCTTAACCCTAACTTTAACCCTGCCATGAACTCAAACCTAACCCTCACCCCTCACAGTAACTCTAACCTTAAACCTAAACTGAACCCTCATCTTTAACCAAAATTTCACCCTACCCATAACCCTAAACCTACCCTAACTTCATTGCAATCCTAACAATAAGCTAAATTAAACCTAACCCTGAACCTACCTCTAAACCTAACCCCAACCCTAACCCCGACCCTAACGTGAACCCTAACCCCTAACCCTAACCCCAACTCTCACACTTAACATAAACTTCACCCTAACCCTAACCCTAAAACTAAACATAATACTAAATCTCCCCCAACTCTGACCCTGACCCTTATCCTAACCATAAACCTAACCCTAACCCTAAACTTAACCCTAATCCTGTCCCTAACTCTATCTCTAACCGTAATCCTAACCTTAAAACTTACCCTACACACTCAGCTTCAATGGAAACCTAGCACTACCCCTCACACTAAACATCTAAACCTAAACCCTACCCTTAACCTAAGCCTATCTCTAACCTTAACCTAGCCCTAAACCTAACCATGACTTAACCCTAACACTTACCCTAAGCCTAAAACTAATCTTAACCCTAAACCTAATCCTAACCTTAACCCTAAACCTAACGCCTAATGCTGAGGCTAAGCTCAACCCTCACCCTTAACTTAAACTTCACTCTAACCCTAACCCTAAACCGAACCCTATCCCTAAAGCTCACCCTAAACCTGACCCTAACATTAATCCAAACACCAAAACCTAACCCTAACACTAATACTAACCCTCAACCTAACCCTAACCTGATCCTAACCTTCACTCAAACACCTAACTCTAATATTTACCCTAACCCTAGTCTTATCCTTCACCCTAAACCTAAGCCTAACCCTAAAACTAAACCTAACCCTAAACTATTCCCTCATTCTAGCCCAAACCTAAACCTAACCCTAAGCCTCAATCTAACCCTGACCCTAACCGAGAAACCGTAAAACATCAGCTTAACCGGAAACCTAACACTAACCCTCACACGAACCCTAACCCTTTCCCTAAACCTAAGCCTATCCCTAATCCTAACCCTAATCCTGACCTAAACGTAACCCTTACCCTAACCCTAAACTTAACCCTAACCTTAACTCTACCCTAACCCTAACCCTTACAATTACTCTAAAGCTGACCCTAACCCTACACCCTAACTCTAACTCTAAACCTAACCCTAACCTAGCCCTACCTTTGACCGTAAACCAAGCCTTAACACTAATCTTCTCCCTACCCTAACCTAACCCTAAACCAAATTCTAATACTTAGCTTAATCCTAACTCTAACCTTAACCCTAACCCTTACACTAACCCTCACTATTACCTGAAAATTCACCCTAACCCTAACCCTAACCCTAACTCTAACTCTAACCCTAACCATAGCACCTACTCTAAACCCTCACCTTAACTGTAAACCTAACCCTAACCCTCACCCTCACCCTAACCTCTAACCGTATCCCCAAATCTAAACCTAATGCTATCCCTAAACTTATCCCTAACCCTAACCCAAACACAAACACTAACCCTAATCTAACACTAACCCTAAACTTAACCCTACCCTAACCATAAACCTAACCCTAACGCCCTAAACCTAACCTCTGACACTAAGTAGAATCCTCATCGTAATCCTAACGCTTTCCTTAACCCTCACCCTGAACCTAAACGTCACTCTAACCCTGAACCTAAATCTAACATTAACACTAAAAGTAACTCCTAACCCTAACCCGAACCCTAAACCTAACCTGAACACTAACCTGAACACAAAATCAAACTCTAGCCCTAACCATAATAACCCTCGCCCCATCCTAAATTTCATCCAACCCTAACCTTAACCCTAAACCTAAACCTAACCCAAACCCTAACCTTAAACCAAACTCTAACCATAACGCTACTCCACCTCTTACCCTAAAACTAAGCCTTACATTAGCCCTGAATCTAACCCCAGACCTAGTCCGATTTCTAACCGTAGCCCTAATCCTAACACTAAATAGAACACTAAGTCTAATTCGAAACCTGAACCTAAACCGAAATCTTACGCTACACCTAACCCTAAACCTAACCCTAACTCTAATCCTAAACATAACACTTGCCCTAAACCCTCACCTTAACTGTGAAACTAACCATAACCCTCACCCTGAACCCTAACAATATCCCCCAACCATAAGCCTATGGCTATCCCTAACCCCAACACTAACCTGAATCCCTAAGCCCTAACGATAACACTAACCCTAACCCAAACCCTAACCCCTAACACCAAAGCCTAACCCAAACCTTAACACTAACTCTCACCCTAACTCTAACACTAACCCTAAACCTAATCATAAACCTAACCCTAACCCTAACCCAAAACTAAGCATGACCAGAACCACAATGACTAACCAGAACCCTCACCCAAACCCTAACCCGAAACTAAAACTGTAACCCCTAACACCTTACCAGAACCATAATCCTAACCCTACCCAAACCTAACCCTAAACCTCACCCTCACCCCAACCACAACGCCCAACACAAACCGTGACCCTAATCCTAACCGGAACACTAAACTTAACCCTAACCTAAAACCTAAAACTAACCCTAAAGCTAAACAGAACCCGTCAACTTTACCCTAACACGAAACACAACCTTAACACTAACCTGAAACCTAAACCAAACCTTAGCCATAACGCTAACCCTAACCCTCACCCTCACCCTATCTTAAACTTCACCGTATCCCTAACCTAAAGCTCACCCTAACTCTAAACCTGTCCCTACCCCGAAACCTAACCCTAATCTTAACCTTGGCCCACCTGTAACCTTAAAACTAACCGTTACAATAACTCTGGTCCTAACCCTCATCCTAAACCTAATCCTAATCCTAACCCTGACCGTAATCCTAACCCTGACCGTAACCCTAACCTAACCCTAACCCTAACTTTAACCCTGCCATGAACTCAAACCTAACCCTCACCCCTCACAGTAACTCTAACCCTAACCCTAAACTGAACCCTCACCTTTAACCAAAATTTCACCCTACCCATAACCCTAAACCTACCCTAACTTCATTGCAATCCTAACAATAAGCTAAATTAAACCTAACCCTGAACCTACCTCTAAACCTAACCCCAACCCTAACCCCGACCCTAACGTGAACCCTAACCCCTAACCCTAACCCTAACTCTCACACTTAACATAAACTTCACCCTAACCCTAACCCTAAAACTAAACATAATACTAAATCTCCCCCAACTCTGACCCTGACCCTTATCCTAACCATAAATCTAACCCTAACCCTAAACTTAACCCTAACCCTGTCCCTAACTCTATCTCTAACCCTAATCCTAACCTTAAAACTTACCCTACACACTCAGCTTCAATGGAAACCTAGCACTACCCCTCACACTAACATCTAAACCTAAACCCTACCCTTAACCTAAGCCTATCTCTAACCTTAACCTAGCCTTAAACCTAACCATGACTTAACCCTAACACTTACCCTAAGCCTAAAACTAATCTTAACCCTAAACCTAATCCTAACCTTAACCCTAACCCTAACGCCTAATGCTGAGGCTAAGCTCAACCCTCACCCTTAACTTAAACTTCACCCTAACCCTAACCCTAAACCGAACCCTATCCCTAAAGCTCACCCTAAACCTGACCCTAACATTAATCCAAACACCAAAACCTAACCCTAACACTAATACTAACCCTCAACCTAACCCTAACCTGATCCTAACCTTCACTCAAACACCTACCTCTAATATTTACCCTAACCCTAGTCTTATCCTTCACCCTAAACCTAAGCCTAACCCTAAAACTAAACCTAACCCTAAACTATTCCCTCATTCTAGCCCAAACCTAAACCTAACCCTAAGCCTCAATCTAACCCTGACCCTAACCGAGAAACCGTAAAACATCAGCTTAACCGGAAACCTAACACTAACCCTCACACGAACCCTAACCCTTTCCCTAAACCTAAGCCTATCCCTAATCCTAACCCTAACCCTGACCTAAACGTAACCCTTACCCTAATCCTAAACTTAACCCTAACCTTAACTCTACCCTAACCCTTACAATTACTCTAAAGCTGACCCTAACCCTACACCCTAACTCTAACTCTAAACCTAACCCTAACTTAGCCCTACCTTTGAGCATAAACCAAGCCTTAACCCTAATCTTCTCCCTACCCTAACCTAACCCTAAACCAAATTCTAATACTTAGCTTAATCCTAACTCTAACCTTAACCCTAACCCTTACACTAACCCTCACTATTACCTGAAAATTCACCCTAACCCTAACCCTAACCCTAACTCTAACTCTAACCCTAACCATAGCACCTACCCTAAACCCTCACCTTACCTGTAAACCTAACCCTAACCCTCACCCTCACCCTAACCTCTAACCGTATCCCCAAATCTAAACCTAACGCTATCCCTAAACTTATCCCTAACTCTAACCCAAACACAAACACTAACCCTAATCTAACACTAACCCTAAACTTAACCCTACCCTAACCATAAACCTAACCCTAACGCCCTAAACCTAACCTCTGACACTAAGTAGAATCCTCATCGTAATCCTAACGCTTTCCTTAACCCTCACCCTGAACCTAAACGTCACTCTAACCCTGAACCTAAATCTAACATTAACACTAAAAGTAACTCCTAACCCTAACCCGAAGCCTAAACCTAACCTGAACACTAACCTGAACACAAAATCAAACTCTAGCCCTAACCATAATAACCCTCGCCCCATCCTAAATTTCATCCAACCCTAACCTTAACCCTAAACCTAAACCTAACCCAAACCCTAACCTTAAACCAAACTCTAACCATAACGCTACTCCACCTCTTACCCTAAAACTAAGCCTTACATTAGCCCTGAATCTAAGCCCAGACCTAGTCCGATTTCTAACCGTAGACATAATCCTAACACTAAATAGAACACTAACTCTAATTCGAAACCCGAACCTAAACCGAAATCTTACGCTACACCTAACCCTAAACCTAACCCTAACTCTAATCCTAAACATAACACTTGCCCTAAACCCTCACCTTAACTGTGAAACTAACCATAACCCTCACCCTGAACCCTAACAATATCCCCCAACCATAAGCCTATGGCTATCCCTAACCCCAACACTAACCTGAATCCCTAAGCCCTAACGATAACACTAACCCTAACCCAAACCCTAACCCCTAACACCAAAGCCTAACCCAAACCTTAACACTAACTCTCACCCTAACTCTAACACTAACCCTAAACCTAATCATAAACCTAACCCTAACCCTAACCCAAAACTAAGCATGACCAGAACCACAATGACTAACCGGAACCCTCACCCAAACCCTAACCCGAAACTAAAACTGTAACCCCTAACACCTTACCAGAACCATAATCCTAACCCTACCCAAACCTAACCCTAAACCTCACCCTCACCCAAACCACAGCGCCCAACACAAACCGTGACCCTAACCCTAACCGGAACACTAAACTTAACCCTAACCTAAAACCTAAAACTAACCCTAAAGCTAAACAGAACCCGTCAACTTTACTCTAACACGAAACACAACCTTAACACTAACCTGAAACCTAAACCAAACCTCAGCCATAACCCTAACCCTAACCCTCACCCTCACCCTATCTTAAACTTCCCCGTATCCCTAACCTAAAGCTCACCCTAACTCTAAACCTGTCCCTACCCCGAAACCTAACCCTAATCTTAGCCTTGGCCCACCTCTAACCCTAAAACTAACCGTTACAATAACTCTGATCCTAACTCTCACCCTAAACCTAATCCTAATCCTAACCCTGACTTTAACCCTAACCTAACCTTAACCCTAACTTTAACCCCGCCATAAACTCAAACCTAACCCTCATTCCTAACAGTGACTCTAACCATAACCCTAAACTGAACCCTCACCTTTAACCAAAATTTCACCCAACCCATAACCCTAAACCTACCCTAACTTCATTGCAATCCTAACCTTAACCTAAATTAAACCTAACCCTGAACCTAACTCTAACCCTAACCCTAAACCTAACCCCAAGCCTAACCCTGACCCTAACGTGAAACCTAACCCCTAACCCTAACCCTAACTCTCACACTTAACATAAACTTCACCCTAACCCTAACCCTAAAACTAAACATAATACTAAATCTCCCCGAACTCTGACCCTGACCCTAATCCTAACCATAAACCTAACCCTAACCCTAAACTTAACCCTAACCCTGTCCCGAACTCTATCTCTAACCCTAATCCTAACCTTAAAACTTACCCTACACACTCAGCTTCAATGGAAACCTAGCACTAACCCTCACACTAACATCTAAACCTAAACCCTACCCTTAACCTAAGCCTATCTCTAACCTTAACCTAGCCCTAAACCTAACCATGACTTAACCCTAACACTTACCCTAACCCTAAAACTAATCTTAACCTTAAACCTAATCCTAATCTTAACCCTAACCCTAACGCCTAATGCTGAGGCTAAGCTCAACCCTCACCCTTAACTTAAACTTCACCCTAACACCTAACCCTAAACCGAATCCTAACCCTAAAGCTCACCCTAAACCTGACCCTAACATTAATCCAAACACCAAACCCTAACCCTAACACTAATACTAACCCTAAACCTAACCCTAACCTGATCCTAACGTTCACTCAAACACCTAACTCTGATATTTACCCTAACCCTAATCTTATCCTTCACCCTAAACCTAAGCCTAACAATGAAACTAAACCTAACCCTAAACTATTCCCTCACTCTAGCCAAAACCTAAACCTAACCCTAAGCCTCAATCTAACCCTGACCCTAACCGAGAAACCGTAAAACATCAGCTTAACCGGAAACCTAACACTAACCCTCACACGAACACTAACCCTTTCCCTAAACCTAAGCCTATCCCTAATCCTAACCCTAACCCTGACCTAAACGTAACCCTTACCCTAACCCTAAACTTAACCCTAAACGTAATTCTACCCTAACCCTAACCCTTACAATTACTCTAAAGCTGACCCTAACCCTACACCCTAACTCTAACTCGAAACCTAACCCTAACCTAGCCCTACCTTTGACCGTAAACCAAGCCTTAACCCTAACCTTCTCCCTACCCTAACCTAACCCTAAACCAAATTCTGATACTAAGCTTAATCCTAACTCTAACCTTAACCCTAACCCTTACACTAACCCTCACTATTACCTGAAAATTCACCCTAACCCTAACCCTAACCCTAACTCTAACTCTAACCCTAACCATAGCACCTACCCTAAACCCTCACCTTAACTGTAAACCTAAACCTAACCCTCACCCTCACCCTAACCTCTAACCGTGTCCTCAAATCTAAACCTAACGCTATCCCTAAACTTATCCCTAACCCTAACCCAAACACAAACACTAACCCTAATCTAACACTAACCCTAAACTTAACCCTACCCTAACCATAAACCTAACCCTAACGCCCTAAACCGAACCTCTAACACTAAGTATAATCCTCACCGTAATCCTAACCCTTTTCTTAACCCTCACCCTGAACCTAAACGTCACTCTAACCCTGAACCTCAATCTAACATTAACACTAAAAGTAACTCCTAACCCTAACCCGAACCCTTAACCTAACCTTAACACTAACGTGAACACAAAAACAAACTCTAGCCCTAACCATAATAACCCTCGCCCCATCCTAAATTTCATCCAACCCTAACCTTAACCCTAAACCTAAACCTAACCCAAACCCTAACCTTAAACCAAACTCTAACCATAACGCTAGTCCACCTCTAACCCTAAATCTAAGCCTTACATTAGCCCTGAATCTAACCCCAGACCTAGTCCGAATTCTAACCGCAGACCTAATCCTAACACTAACCCAAACTCTAACCTTAATCCTAAATAGAACACTAACTCTAATTCGAAACCTGAACCTAAACCGAAATCTTACGCTACACCTAACCCTAAACCTAACCCTAACTCTAATCCTAAACATAACACTTACCCTAAACCCTCACCTTAACTGTGAAACTAACCATAACCCTCACCCTAAAACCTAACAATATCCCCCAACCATAACCCTATGGCTATCCCTAACCCGAACACTAACCTGAATCCCTAAGCCCTAACGATAACACTAACCCTAACCCAAACCCTAGCCCCTAACACCAAAGCCTAACCCAAACCTTAACACTAACTCTCATCCTAACTCTAACACTAACCCTAAACCTAATCATAAACCTAACCCTAACCCTAACCCAAAACTAAGCATGACCAGAACCACAATGACTAACCGGAACCCTCACCCAAACCCTAACCTTAAACTAAAACTGTAACCCCTAACACCTTACCAGAATCATAATCCTAACCCTAACCAAACCTAACCCTAAACCTAACCCTCACCCCAACCACAATGCCTAACACAAACCGTGACCCTAAACCTAACCGGAACACTAAACTTAACCCTAACCTAAAACCTAAAACTAACCCTAAATCTAAACAGAACCCGTCAACTTTACCCTAACAGGAAACACAACCTCAACACTAACCTGAAACCTAAACCAAACCTTAGCCATAACCCTAACCCTAACTCTCACCCTATCTTAAACTTCACCGTATCCCTAACCTAAATCTCACCCTAACTCTAAACCTGTCCCTACCCCGAAACCTAACCCTAATCTTAACCTTGGCCCACCTGTAACCCTAAAACTAACCGTTACAATATCTCTGGTCCTAACCCTCACCCTAAACCTAATCCTAATCCTAACCCTGACCGTAATCCTAACCCTGACCGTAACCCTAACCTAACCTTAACCCTAACTTTAACCCTGCCATAAACTCAAACCTAAACCTCACCCCTAACAATAACTCTAACCCTAACCCTAAAACGAACCCTCACCTTTAACCAAAATTTCACTGTTCCCGTAACGCTAAACCTACCCTAACTTCATGGCAATCCTAACCTTAACCTAAATTAAACCTAACCCTGAACCTACCTCTAACCCTAACCCTAACCTAACCCCAACCCTAACCCTGACCCTAACGTGAAACCTAACCCATAACCCTAACCCTAACTCTCACACTTAACATAAACTTCACCCTAACCCTAACCCTAAAACTAAAAATAATACTAAATCTCCCCCAACTCTGACCCTGACCCTAATCCTAACCATAAACCTAACCCTAACCCTAAACTTAACCCTAACCCTGTCCCTAACTCTATCTCTAACCCTAATCCTAACCTTAAAACTTACCCTACACACTCAGCTTCAATGGAAACCTAGCACTAACCCTCACACTAACATCTAAACCTAAACCCTACCCTTAACCTAAGCCTATCTCTAACCTTAACCTAGCCCTAAACCTAACCATGACTTAACCCTAACACTTACCCTAACCCTAAAACTAATCTTAACCTTAAACCTAATCCTAATCTTAACCCTAACCCTAACGCCTAATGCTGAGGCTAAGCTCAACCCTCACCCTTAACTTAAACTTCACCCTAACACCTAACCCTAAACCGAATCCTAACCCTAAAGCTCACCCTAAACCTGACCCTAACATTAATCCAAACACCAAACCCTAACCCTAACACTAATACTAACCCTAAACCTAACCCTAACCTGATCCTAACGTTCACTCAAACACCTAACTCTGATATTTACGCTAACCCTAATCTTATCCTTCACCCTAAACCTAAGCCTAACAATAAAACTAAACCTAACCCTAAACTATTCCCTCACTCTAGCCAAAACCTAAACCTAACCCTAAGCCTCAATCTAACCCTGACCCTAACCGAGAAACCGTAAAACATCAGCTTAACCGGAAACCTAACACTAACCCTCTCACGAACACTAACCCTTTCCCTGAACCTAAGCCTATCCCTAATCCTAACCCTAACCCTGACCTAAACGTAACCCTTACCCTAACCCTAAACTTAACCCTAAACGTAATTCTACCCTAACCCTAACCCTTACAATTACTCTAAAGCTGACCCTAACCCTACACCCTAACTCTAACTCGAAACCTAACCCTAACCTAGCCCTACCTTTGACCGTAAACCAAGCCTTAACCCTAACCTTCTCCCTACCCTAACCTAACCCTAAACCAAATTCTGATACTAAGCTTAATCCTAACTCTAACCTTAACCCTAACCCTTACACTAACCCTCACTATTACCTGAAAATTCACCCTAACCCTAACCCTAACTCTAACTCTAACCCTAACCATAGCAACTACCCTAAGCCCTCACCTTAACTGTAAACCTAAACCTAACCCTCACCCTCACCCTAACCTCTAACCGTATCCCCAAATCTAAACCTAACGCTATCCCTAAACTTATCCCTAACCCTAACCCAAACACAAACACTAACCCTAATCTAACACTAACCCTAAACTTAACCCTACCCTAACCATAAACCTAACCCTAACGCCCTAAACCGAACCTCTAACACTAAGTATAATCCTCACCGTAATCCTAACCCTTTTCTTAACCCTCACCCTGAACCTAAACGTCACTCTAACCCTGAACCTCAATCTAACATTAACACTAAAAGTAACTCCTAACCCTAACCCGAACCCTAAACCTAACCTTAACACTAACCTGAACACAAAATCAAACTCTAGCCCTAACCATAAAAACCCTCGCCCCATCCTAAATTTCATCCAACCCTAACCTTAACCCTAAACCTAAACCTAACCCAAACCCTAACCTTAAACCAAACTCTAACCATAACGCTACTCCACCTCTGACACTAAAACTAAGCCTTACATTAGCCCTGAATCTAACCCCAGACCTAGTCCGAATTCTAACCGTAGACCTAATGCTAACACTAACCCAAACTCTAACCTTGATCCTAAATAGAACACTGAGTCTAATTCGAAACCTGAACCGAAACCGAAATCTTACGCTACACCTAACCCTAAACCTAACCCTAAATCTAATCCTAAACATAACACTTACCCTAAACCCTCACCTTAACTGTGAAACTAACCATAACCCTCACCCTAAACCCTAACAATATCCCCCAACCATAACCCTATGGCTATCCCTAACCCGAACACTAACCTGAATCCCTAAGCCCTAACGATAACACTAACCCTAACCCAAACCCTAACCCCTAACACAAAGCCTAACCCAAACCTTAACCCTAACTCTCATCCTAACTCTAACACTAACCTTAAACCTAATCATAAACCTAACCCTAACCCTAACCCAAAACTAAGCATGACCAGAACCACAATGACTAACCGGAACCCTCACCCAAACCCTAACCCGAAACTAAAACTGTAACCCCTAACACCTGACCAGAACCATAATCCTAACCCTACCCAAACCTAACCCTAAACCTCACCCTCACCCCAACCACAACGCCTAACACAAGCCATGACCCTAACCCTAACTGGAACACTAAACTTAACCCTGACCTAAAACCTAAAACTAACCCTAAAGCTAAACAGAACCCGTCAACTTTACTCTAACACGAAACACAACCTTAACACTAACCTGAAACCTAAACCAAACCTCAGCCATAACCCTAACCCTAACCCTCACCCTCACCCTATCTTAAACTTCCCCGTATCCCTAACCTAAAGCTCACCCTAACTCTAAACCTGTCCCTACCCCGAAACCTAACCCTAATCTTAACCTTGGCCCACCTGTAACCCTAAAACTAACCATTACAATAACTCTGGTCCTAACCCTCACCCTAAACCTAATCCTAATCCTAACCCTGACCGTAATCCTAACCCTGACCGTAACCCTAACCTAACCTTAACCCTAACTTTAACCCTGCCATAAACTCAAACCTAAACCTCACCCCTAACAATAACTCTAACCCTAACCCTAAAACGAACCCTTACCTTTAACCAAAATTTCACTGTACCCATAACCCTAAACCTACCCTAACTTCATGGCAATCCTAACCTTAACCTAAATTAAACCTAACCCTGAACCTACCTCTAACCTTAACCCTAAACCTAACCCCAACCCTAACCCTGACCCTAACGTGAACCCTAACCCCTAACCCTAACCCTAACTCTCACACTTAACATAAACTTCACCCTAACCCTAACCCTAAAACTAAAAATAATACTAAATCTCCCCCAACTCTGACCCTGACCCTAATCCTAACCATAAACCTAACCCTAACCCTAAACTTAACCCTAACCCTGTCCCTAACTCTATCTCTAACCCTAATCCTAACCTTAAAACTTACCCTACACACTCAGCTTCAATGGAAACCTAGCACTAACCCTCACACTAACATCTAAACCTAAACCCTACCCTTAACCTAAGCCTATCTCTAACCTTAACCTAGCCCTAAACCTAACCATGACTTAACCCTAACACTTACCCTAAGCCTAAAACTAATCTTAACCCTAAACCTAACCCTAACCTTAACCCTAACCCTAACGCCTAATGCTGAGGCTAAGCTCAACCCTCACCCTTAACTTCAACTTCACCCTAACACCTAACCCTAAACCGAACCCTAACCCTAAAGCTCACCCTAAACCTGACCCTAACATTAATCCAAACACCAAATCCTAACCCTAACACTCATACTAACCCTCAACCTAACCCTAACCTGATCCTAAGCTTCACTCAAACACCTACCTCTAATATTTACCCTAACCCTAATCTTATCATTCACCCTAAACCTAAGCCTAACCCTAAAACTAAACCTAACCCTAAACAATTCCCTCACTCTAGCCAAAACCTAAACCTAACCCTAAGCCTCAATCTAACCCTGACCCTAACCGAGAAACCCTAAAACATCAGCTTAACCGGAAACCTAACACTAACCCTCACACGAACCCTAACCCTTTCCCTAAACCTAAGCCTATCCCTAATCCTAAACCTAACCCTGACCTAAACGTAACCCTTACCCTAACCCTAAACTTAACCCTAACCTTAACTCTACCCTAACCCTAACCCTTACAATTACTCTAAAGCTGACCCTAACCCTACACCCTAACTCTAACTCTAAACCTAACCCTAACCTAGCCCTACCTTTGACCGTAAACCAAGCGGTAACCCTAACCTTCTCCCTACCCTAACCTAACCCTAAACCAAGTTCTAATACTAAGCTTAATCCTAACTCTAACCTTAACCCTAACCCTTACACTAACCCTCACTATTACCTGAAAATTCACCCTAACCCTAACTCTAACTCTAACCCTAACCATAGCCCCTATCCTAAACCCTCACCTTAACTGTAAACCTAACCCTAACCTTCACCCTCACCCTAACCTCTAACCGTATCCCCAAATCTAAACCTAACGCTATTCCTAAACTTATCCCTAACCCTAACCCAAACACAAACACTAACCCTAATCTAACACTAACCCTAATCTTAACCCTACCCTAACCATAAACCTAACCCTAACGCCCTAAACCGAACCTCTAACACTAACTATAATCCTCACCGTAATCCTAACCCTTTTCTTAACCCTCACCCTGAAACTAAACGTCACTCTAACCCTGAACCTCAATCTAACATTAACACTAAAAGTAACTCCTAACCCTAACCCGAACCCTAAACCTAACCTTAACACTAACCTGAACACAAAATCAAACTCTAGCCCTAACCATAATAACCCTCGCCCCATCCTAAATTTCATCCAACCCTAACCTTAACCCTAAACCTAAACCTAACCCAAACCCTAACCTTAAACCAAACTCTAACCGTAACACTACTCCACCTCTGACACTAAAACTAAGCCTTACATTAGCCCTGAATCTAACCCCAGACCTAGTCCGAATTCTAACCGTAGACCTAATCCTAACACTAACCCAAACTCTAACCTTGATCCGAAATAGAACACTAAGTCTAATTCGAAACCTGAACCGAAACCGAAATCTTACGCTACACCTAACCCTAAACCTAACCCTAACTCTAATCCTAAACATAACACTTACCCTAAACCCTCACCTTAACTGTGAAACTAACCATAACCCTCACCCTAAACCCTAACAATATCCCCCAACCATAACCCTATGGCTATCCCTAAGCCGAACACTAACCTGAATCCCTAAGCCCTAACGATAACACTAACCCTAACCCAAACCCTAACCCCTAACACAAAGCCTAACCCAAACCTTAACCCTAACTCTCACCCTAACTCTAACACTAACCCTAAACCTAATCATAAACCTAACCCTAACCCTAACCCAAAACTAAGCATGACCAGAACCACAATGACTAACCGGAACCCTCACCCAAACCCTAACCCGAAACTAAAACTGTAACCCCTAACACCTGACCAGAACCATAATCCTAACCCTACCCAAACCTAACCCTAAACCTCACCCTCACCCCAACCACAACGCCTAACACAAGCCATGACCCTAACCCTAACTGGAACACTAAACTTAACCCTAACCTAAAACCTAAAACTAACCCTAAAGCTAAACAGAACCCGTCAACTTTACTCTAACACGAAACACAACCTTAACACTAACCTGAAACCTAAACCAAACCTCAGCCATAACCCTAACCCTAACCCTCACCCTCACCCTATCTTAAACTTCCCCGTATCCCTAACCTAAAGCTCACCCTAACTCTAAACCTGTCCCTACCCCGAAACCTAACCCTAATCTTAACCTTGGCCCACCTGTAACCCTAAAACTAACCGTTACAATAACTCTGGTCCTAACCCTCACCCTAAACCTAATCCTAATCCTAACCCTGACCGTAATCCTAACCCTGACCGTAACCCTAACCTAACCTTAACCCTAACTTTAACCCTGCCATAAACTCAAACCTAAACCTCACCCCTAACAATAACTCTAACCCTAACCCTAAAAAGGAACCCTCACCTTTAACCAAAATTTCACTGTACCCATAACCCTAAACCTACCCTAACTTCATGGCAATCGTAACCTTAACCTAAATTAAACCTAACCCTGAACCTACCTCTAACCCTAACCCTAAACCTAACCCCAACCCTAACCCTGACCCTAACGTGAACCCTAACCCCTAACCCTAACCCTAACTCTCACACTTAACATAAACTTCACCCTAACCCTAACCCTAAAACTAAAAATAATACTAAATCTCCCCCAACTCTGACCCTGACCCTAATCCTAACCATAAACCTAACCCTAACCCTAAACTTAACCCTAACCCTGTCCCTCACTCTATCTCTAACCCTAATCCTAACCTTAAAACTTACCCTACACACTCAGCTTCAATGGAAACCTAGCACTAACCCTCACACTAACATCTAAACCTAAACCGTACCCTTAACCTAAGCCTATCTCTAACCTTAACCTAGCCCTAAACCTAACCATGACTTAACCCTAACACTTACCCTAACCCTAAAACTAATCTTAACCTTAAACCTAATCCTAATCTTAACCCTAACCCTAACGCCTAATGCTGAGGCTAAGCTCAACCCTCACCCTTAACTTAAACTTCACCCTAACACCTAACCCTAAACCGAATCCTAACCCTAAAGCTCACCCTAAACCTGACCCTAACATTAATCCAAACACCAAACCCTAACCCTAACACTAATACTAACCCTAAACCTAACCCTAACCTGATCCTAACGTTCACTCAAACACCTAACTCTGATATTTACCCTAACCCTAATCTTATCCTTCACCCTAAACCTAAGCCTAACAATAAAACTAAACCTAACCCTAAACTATTCCCTCACTCTAGCCAAAACCTAAACCTAACCCTAAGCCTCAATCTAACCCTGACCCTAACCGAGAAACCGTAAAACATCAGCTTAACCGGAAACCTAACACTAACCCTCTCACGAACACTAACCCTTTCCCTGAACCTAAGCCTATCCCTAATCCTAACCCTAACCCTGACCTAAACGTAACCCTTACCCTAACCCTAAACTTAACCCTAAACGTAATTCTACCCTAACCCTAACCCTTACAATTACTCTAAAGCTGACCCTAACCCTACACCCTAACTCTAACTCGAAACCTAACCCTAACCTAGCCCTACCTTTGACCGTAAACCAAGCCTTAACCCTAACCTTCTCCCTACCCTAACCTAACCCTAAACCAAATTCTGATACTTAGCTTAATCCTAACTCTAACCTTAACCCTAACCCTTACACTAACCCTCACTATTACCTGAAAATTCACCCTAACCCTAACCCTAACCCTAACTCTAACTCTAACCCTAACCATAGCACCTACCCTAAACCCTCACCTTAACTGTAAACCTAAACCTAACCCTCACCCTCACCCTAACCTCTAACCGTATCCCCAAATCTAAACCTAACGCTATCCCTAAACTTATCCCTAACCCTAACCCAAACACAAACACTAACCCTAATCTAACACTAACCCTAAACTTAACCCTACCCTAACCATAAACCTAACCCTAACGCCCTAAACCGAACCTCTAACACTAAGTATAATCCTCACCGTAATCCTAACCCTTTTCTTAACCCTCACCCTGAACCTAAACGTCACTCTAACCCTGAACCTCAATCTAACATTAACACTAAAAGTAACTCCTAACCCTAACCCGAACCCTTAACCTAACCTTAACACTAACCTGAACACAAAATCAAACTCTAGCCCTAACCTTAATAACCCTCGCCCCATCCTAAATTTCATCCAACCCTAACCTTAACCCTAAACCTAAACCTAACCCAAACCCTAACCTTAAACCAAACTCTAACCATAACGCTAGTCCACCTCTAACCCTAAATCTAAGCCTTACATTAGCCCTGAATCTAACCCCAGACCTAGTCCGAATTCTAACCGCAGACCTAATCCTAACACTAACCCAAACTCTAACCTTAATCCTAAATAGAACACTAACTCTAATTCGAAACCTGAACCGAAACCGAAATCTTACGCTACACCTAACCCTAAACCTAACCCTAACTCTAATCCTAAACATAACACTTACCCTAAACCCTCACCTTAACTGTGAAACTAACCATAACCCTCACCCTAAAACCTAACAATATCCCCCAACCATAACCCTATGGCTATCCCTAACCCGAACACTAACCTGAATCCCTAAGCCCTAACGATAACACTAACCCTAACCCAAACCCTAGCCCCTAACACCAAAGCCTAACCCAAACCTTAACACTAACTCTCATCCTAACTCTAACACTAACCCTAAACCTAATCATAAACCTAACCCTAACCCTAACCCAAAACTAAGCATGACCAGAACCACAATGACTAACCGGAACCCTCACCCAAACCCTAACCTTAAACTAAAACTGTAACCCCTAACACCCTACCAGAATCATAATCCTAACCCTAACCAAACCTAACCCTAAACCTAACCCTCACCCCAACCACAATGCCTAACACAAACCGTGACCCTAACCCTAACCGGAACACTAAACTTAACCCTAACCTAAAACCTAAAACTAACCCTAAAGCTAAACAGAACCCGTCAACTTTACCCTAACAGGAAACACAACCTCAACACTAACCTGAAACCTAAACCAAACCTTAGCCATAACCCTAACCCTAACCCTCACCCTATCTTAAACTTCACCGTATCCCTAACCTAAATCTCACCCTAACTCTAAACCTGTCCCTACCCCGAAACCTAACCCTAATCTTAACCTTGGCCCACCTGTAACCCTAAAACTAACCGTTACAATATCTCTGGTCCTAACCCTCACCCTAAACCTAATCCTAATCCTAACCCTGACCGTAATCCTAACCCTGACCGTAACCCTAACCTAACCTTAACCCTAACTTTAACCCTGCCATAAACTCAAACCTAAACCTCACCCCTAACAATAACTCTAACCCTAACCCTAAAACGAACCCTCACCTTTAACCAAAATTTCACTGTTCCCGTAACGCTAAACCTACCCTAACTTCATGGCAATCCTAACCTTAACCTAAATTAAACCTAACCCTGAACCTACCTCTAACCCTAACCCTAAACCTAACCCCAACCCTAACCCTGACCCTAACGTGAAACCTAACCCATAACCCTAACCCTAACTCTCACACTTAACATAAACTTCACCCTAACCCTAACCCTAAAACTAAAAATAATACTAAATCTCCCCCAACTCTGACCCTGACCCTAATCCTAACCATAAACCTAACCCTAACCCTAAACTTAACCCTAACCCTGTCCCTAACTCTATCTCTAACCCGAATCCTAACCATAAAACTTACCCTACACACTCAGCTTCAATGGAAACCTAGCACTAACCCTCACTATAACATCTAAACCTAAACCCTACCCTTAACCTAAGCCTATCTCTAACCTTAACCTAGCCCTAAACCTAACCATGACTTAACCCTAACACTTACCCTAACCCTAAAACTAATCTTAACCTTAAACCTAATCCTAATCTTAACCCTAACCCTAACGCCTAATGCTGAGGCTAAGCTCAACCCTCACCCTTAACTTAAACTTCACCCTAACACCTAACCCTAAACCGAATCCTAACCCTAAAGCTCACCCTAAACCTGACCCTAACATTAATCCAAACACCAAACCCTAACCCTAACACTAATACTAACCCTAAACCTAACCCTAACCTGATCCTAACGTTCACTCAAACACCTAACTCTGATATTTACCCTAACCCTAATCTTATCCTTCACCCTAAACCTAAGCCTAACAATAAAACTAAACCTAACCCTAAACTATTCCCTCACTCTAGCCAAAACCTAAACCTAACCCTAAGCCTCAATCTAACCCTGACCCTAACCGAGAAACCGTAAAACATCAGCTTAACCGGAAACCTAACACTAACCCTCACACGAACCCTAACCCTTTCCCTGAACCTAAGCCTATCCCTAATCCTAACCCTAACCCTGACCTAAACGTAACCCTTACCCTAACCCTAAACTTAACCCTAAACGTAATTCTACCCTAACCCTAACCCTTACAATTACTCTAAAGCTGACCCTAACCCTACACCCTAACTCTAACTCGAAACCTAACCCTAACCTAGCCCTATCTTTGACCGTAAACCAAGCCTTAACCCTAACCTTCTCCCTACCCTAACCTAACCCTAAACCAAATTCTGATACTAAGCTTAATCCTAACTCTAACCTTAACCGTAACCCTTACACTAACCCTCACTATTACCTGAAAATTCACCCTAACCCTAACCCTAACTCTAACTCTAACCCTAACCATAGCACCTACCCTAAACCCTCACCTTAACTGTAAACCTAAACCTAACCCTCACCCTCACCCTAACCTCTAACCGTATCCCCAAATCTAAACCTAACGCTATCCCTAAACTTATCCCTAACCCTAACCCAAACACAAACACTAACCCTAATCTAACACTAACCCTAAACTTAACCCTACCCTAACCATAAACCTAACCCTAACGCCCTAAACCGAACCTCTAACACTAAGTATAATCCTCACCGTAATCCTAACCCTTTTCTTAACCCTCACCCTGAACCTAAACGTCACTCTAACCCTGAACCTCAATCTAACATTAACACTAAAAGTAACTCCTAACCCTAACCCGAACCCTAAACCTAACCTTAACACTAACCTGAACACAAAATCAAACTCTAGCCCTAACCATAATAACCCTCGCCCCATCCTAAATTTCATCCAACCCTAACCTTAACCCTAAGCCTAAACCTAACCCAAACCCTAACCTTAAACCAAACTCTAACCATAACGCTAGTCCACCTCTAACCCTAAAACTAAGCCTTACATTAGCCCTGAATCTAACCCCAGACCTAGTCCGAATTCTAACCGCAGACCTAATCCTAACACTAACCCAAACTCTAAACTTAATCCTAAATAGAACACTAACTCTAATTCGAAACCTGAACCTAAACCGAAATCTTACGCTACACCTAACCCTAAACCTAACCCTAACTCTAATCCTAAACATAACACTTACCCTAAACCCTCACCTTAACTGTGAAACTAACCATAACCCTCACCCTAAAACCTAACAATATCCCCCAACCATAACCCTATGGCTATCCCTAACCCGAACACTAACCTGAATCCCTAAGCCCTAACGATAACACTAACCCTAACCCAAACCCTAGCCCCTAACACCAAAGCCTAACCCAAACCTTAACACTAACTCTCACCCTAACTCTAACACTAACCCTAAACCTAATCATAAACCTAACCCTAACCCTAACCCTAACCCAAAACTAAGCATGACCAGAACCACAATGACTAACCGGAACCCTCACCCAAACCCTAACCTTAAACTAAAACTGTAACCCCTAACACCTTACCAGAATCATAATCCTAACCCTACCCAAACCTAACCCTAAACCTAACCCTCACCCCAACCACAATGCCTAACACAAACCGTGACCCTAACCCTAACCGGAACACTAAACTTAACCCTAACCTAAAACCTAAAACTAACCCTAAAGCTAAACAGAACCCGTCAACTTTACCCTAACACGAATCACAATCTTAACACTAACCTGAAACCTAAACCAAACCTTAGCCATAACCCTAACCCTAACTCTCACCCTATCTTAAACTTCACCGTATCCCTAACCTAAATCTCACCCTAACTCTAAACCTGTCCCTACCCCGAAACCTAACCCTAATCTTAACCTTGGCCCACCTGTAACCCTAAAACTAACCGTTACAATATCTCTGGTCCTAACCCTCACCCTAAACCTAATCCTAATCCTAACCCTGACCGTAATCCTAACCGTGACCGTAACCCTAACCTAACCTTAACCCTAACTTTAACCCTGCCATAAACTCAAACCTAAACCTCACCCCTAACAATAACTCTAACCCTAACCCCTAAAACGAACCCTCACCTTTAACCAAAATTTCACTGTTCCCGTAACGCTAAACCTACCCTAACTTCATGGCAATCCTAACCTTAACCTAAATTAAACCTAACCCTGAACCTACCTCTAACCCTAACCCTAACCTAACCCCAACCCTAACCCTGACCCTAACGTGAAACCTAACCCATAACCCTAACCCTAACTCTCACACTTAACATAAACTTCACCCTAACCCTAACCCTAAAACTAAAAATAATACTAAATCTCCCCCAACTCTGACCCTGACCCTAATCCTAACCATAAACCTAACCCTAACCCTAAACTTAACCCTAACCCTGTCCCTCACTCTATCTCTAACCCTAATCCTAACCTTAAAACTTACCCTACACACTCAGCTTCAATGGAAACCTAGCACTAACCCTCACACTAACATCTAAACCTAAACCCTACCCTTAACCTAAGCCTATCTCTAACCTTAACCTAGCCCTAAACCTAACCATGACTTAACCCTAACACTTACCCTAACCCTAAAACTAATCTTAACCTTAAACCTAATCCTAATCTTAACCCTAACCCTAACGCCTAATGCTGAGGCTAAGCTCAACCCTCACCCTTAACTTAAACTTCACCCTAACACCTAACCCTAAACCGAATCCTAACCCTAAAGCTCACCCTAAACCTGACCCTAACATTAATCCAAACACCAAACCCTAACCCTAACACTAATACTAACCCTAAACCTAACCCTAACCTGATCCTAACGTTCACTCAAACACCTAACTCTGATATTTACCCTAACCCTAATCTTATCCTTCACCCTAAACCTAAGCCTAACAATAAAACTAAACCTAACCCTAAACTATTCCCTCACTCTAGCCAAAACCTAAACCTAACCCTAAGCCTCAATCTAACCCTGACCCTAACCGAGAAACCGTAAAACATCAGCTTAACCGGAAACCTAACACTAACCCTCACACGAACCCTAACCCTTTCCCTGAACCTAAGCCTATCCCTAATCCTAACCCTAACCCTGACCTAAACGTAACCCTTACCCTAACCCTAAACTTAACCCTAAACGTAATTCTACCCTATCCCTAACCCTTACAATTACTCTAAAGCTGACCCTAACCCTACACCCTAACTCTAACTCGAAACCTAACCCTAACCTAGCCCTATCTTTGACCGTAAACCAAGCCTTAACCCTAACCTTCTCCCTACCCTAACCTAACCCTAAACCAAATTCTGATACTAAGCTTAATCCTAACTCTAACCTTAACCGTAACCCTTACACTAACCCTCACTATTACCTGAAAATTCACCCTAACCCTAACCCTAACTCTAACTCTAACCCTAACCATAGCACCTACCCTAAACCCTCACCTTAACTGTAAACCTAAACCTAACCCTCACCCTCACCCTAACCTCTAACCGTATCCCCAAATCTAAACCTAACGCTATCCCTAAACTTATCCCTAACCCTAACCCAAACACAAACACTAACCCTAATCTAACACTAACCCTAAACTTAACCCTACCCTAACCATAAACCTAACCCTAACGCCCTAAACCGAACCTCTAACACTAAGTATAATCCTCACCGTAATCCTAACCCTTTTCTTAACCCTCACCCTGAACCTAAACGTCACTCTAACCCTGAACCTCAATCTAACATTAACATTAAAAGTAACTCCTAACCCTAACCCGAACCCTAAACCTAACCTTAACACTAACCTGAACACAAAATCAAACTCTAGCCCTAACCATAATAACCCTCGCCCCATCCTAAATTTCATCCAACCCTAACCTTAACCCTAAACCTAAACCTAACCCAAACCCTAACCTTAAACCAAACTCTAACCATAACGCTAGTCCACCTCTAACCCTAAAACTAAGCCTTACATTAGCCCTGAATCTAACCCCAGACCTAGTCCGAATTCTAACCGCAGACCTAATCCTAACACTAACCCAAACTCTAACCTTAATCCTAAATAGAACACTAACTCTAATTCGAAACCTGAACCTAAACCGAAATCTTACGCTACACCTAACCCTAAACCTAACCCTAACTCTAATCCTAAACATAACACTTACCCTAAACCCTCACCTTAACTGTGAAACTAACCATAACCCTCACCCTAAAACCTAACAATATCCCCCAACCATAACCCTATGGCTATCCCTAACCCGAACACTAACCTGAATCCCTAAGCCCTAACGATAACACTAACCCTAACCCAAACCCTAGCCCCTAACACCAAAGCCTAACCCAAACCTTAACACTAACTCTCACCCTAACTCTAACACTAACCCTAAACCTAATCATAAACCTAACCCTAACCCTAACACTAACCCAAAACTAAGCATGACCAGAACCACAATGACTAACCGGAACCCTCACCCAAACCCTAACCTTAAACTAAAACTGTAACCCCTAACACCTTACCAGAACCATAATCCTAACCCTACCCAAACCTAACCCTAAACCTAACCCTCACCCCAACCACAATGCCTAACACAAACCGTGACCCTAACCCTAACCGGAACACTAAACTTAACCCTAACCTAAAACCTAAAACTAACCCTAAAGCTAAACAGAACCCGTCAACTTTACCCTAACACGAATCACAATCTTAACACTAACCTGAAACCTAAACCAAACCTTAGCCATAACCCTAACCCTAACTCTCACCCTATCTTAAACTTCACCGTATCACTAACCTAAATCTCACCCTAACTCTAATCCTGTCCCTACCCCGAAACCTAACCCTAATCTTAACCTTGGCCCACCTGTAACCCTAAAACTAACCGTTACAATATCTCTGGTCCTAACCCTCACCCTAAACCTAATCCTAATCCTAACCCTGACCGTAATCCTAACCGTGACCGTAACCCTAACCTAACCTTAACCCTAACTTTAACCCTGCCATAAACTCAAACCTAAACCTCACCCCTAACAATAACTCTAACCCTAACCCCTAAAACGAACCCTCACCTTTAACCAAAATTTCACTGTTCCCGTAACGCTAAACCTACCCTAACTTCATGGCAATCCTAACCTTAACCTAAATTAAACCTAACCCTGAACCTACCTCTAACCCTAACCCTAACCTAACCCCAACCCTAACCCTGACCCTAACGTGAAACCTAACCCATAACCCTAACCCTAACTCTCACACTTAACATAAACTTCACCCTAACCCTAACCCTAAAACTAAAAATAATACTAAATCTCCCCCAACTCTGACCCTGACCCTAATCCTAACCATAAACCTAACCCTAACCCTAAACTTAACCCTAACCCTGTCCCTCACTCTATCTCTAACCCTAATCCTAACCTTAAAACTTACCCTACACACTCAGCTTCAATGGAAACCTAGCACTAACCCTCACACTAACATCTAAACCTAAACCCTACCCTTAACCTAAGCCTATCTCTAACCTTAACCTAGCCCTAAACCTAACCATGACTTAACCCTAACACTTACCCTAACCCTAAAACTAATCTTAACCTTAAACCTAATCCTAATCTTAACCCTAACCCTAACGCCTAATGCTGAGGCTAAGCTCAACCCTCACCCTTAACTTAAACTTCACCCTAACACCTAACCCTAAACCGAATCCTAACCCTAAAGCTCACCCTAAACCTGACCCTAACATTAATCCAAACACCAAACCCTAACACTAATACTAACCCTAAACCTAACCCTAACCTGATCCTAACGTTCACTCAAACACCTAACTCTGATATTTACCCTAACCCTAATCTTATCCTTCACCCTAAACCTAAGCCTAACAATAAAACTAAACCTAACCCTAAACTATTCCCTCACTCTAGCCAAAACCTAAACCTAACCCTAAGCCTCAATCTAACCCTGACCCTAACCGAGAAACCGTAAAACATCAGCTTAACCGGAAACCTAACACTAACCCTCACACGAACACTAACCCTTTCCCTGAACCTAAGCCTATCCCTAATCCTAACCCTAACCCTGACCTAAACGTAACCCTTACCCTAACCCTAAACTTAACCCTAAACGTAATTCTACCCTAACCCTAACCCTTACAATTACTCTAAAGCTGACCCTAACCCTACACCCTAACTCTAACTCGAAACCTAACCCTAACCTAGCCCTACCTTTGACCGTAAACCAAGCCTTAACCCTAACCTTCTCCCTACCCTAACCTAACCCTAAACCAAATTCTGATACTAAGCTTAATCCTAACTCTAACCTTAACCCTAACTCTTACACTAACCCTCACTATTACCTGAAAATTCACCCTAACCCTAACCCTAACCCTAACTCTAACTCTAACCCTAACCATAGCACCTACCCTAAACCCTCACCTTAACTGTAAACCTAAACCTAACCCTCACCCTCACCCTAACCTCTAACTGTATCCCCAAATCTAAACCTAACGCTATCCCTAAACTTATCCCTAACCCTAACCCAAACACAAACACTAACCCTAATCTAACACTAACCCTAAACTTAACCCTACCCTAACCATAAACCTAACCCTAACGCCCTAAACCGAACCTCTAACACTAAGTATAATCCTCACCGTAATCCTAACCCTTTTCTTAACCCTCACCCTGAACCTAAACGTCACTCTAACCCTGAACCTCAATCTAACATTAACACTAAAAGTAACTCCTAACCCTAACCCGAACCCTTAACCTAACCTTAACACTAACCTGAACACAAAATCAAACTCTAGCCCTAACCATAATAACCCTCGCCCCATCCTAAATTTCATCCAACCCTAACCTTAACCCTAAACCTAAACCTAACCCAAACCCTAACCTTAAACCAAACTCTAACCATAACGCTAGTCCACTTCTAACCCTAAATCTAAGCCTTACATTAGCCCTGAATCTAACCCCAGACCTAGTCCGAATTCTAACCGCAGACCTAATCCTAACACTAACCCAAACTCTAACATTAATCCTAAATAGAACACTAACTCTAATTCGAAACCTGAACCTAAACCGAAATCTTACGCTACACCTAACCCTAAACCTAACCCTAACTCTAATCCTAAACATAACACTTACCCTAAACCCTCACCTTAACTGTGAAACTAACCATAACCCTCACTCTAAAACCTAACAATATCCCCCAACCATAACCCTATGGCTATCCCTAACCCGAACACTAACCTGAATCCCTAAGCCCTAACGATAACACTAACCCTAACCCAAACCCTAGCCCCTAACACCAAAGCCTAACCCAAACCTTAACACTAACTCTCATCCTAACTCTAACACTAACCCTAAACCTAATCATAAACCTAACCCTAACCCTAACCCAAAACTAAGCATGACCAGAACCACAATGACTAACCGGAACCCTCACCCAAACCCTAACCTTAAACTAAAACTGTAACCCCTAACACCTTACCAGAATCATAATCCTAACCCTAACCAAACCTAACCCTAAACCTAACCCTCACCCCAACCACAATGCCTAACACAAACCGTGACCCTAACCCTAACCGGAACACTAAACTTAACCCTAACCTAAAACCTAAAACTAACCCTAAAGCTAAACAGAACCCGTCAACTTTACCCTAACACGAAACACAACCTCAACACTAACCTGAAACCTAAACCAAACCTTAGCCATAACCCTAACCCTAACTCTCACCCTATCTTAAACTTCACCGTATCCCTAACCTAAATCTCACCCTAACTCTAAACCTGTCCCTACCCCGAAACCTAACCCTAATCTTAACCTTGGCCCACCTGTAACCCTAAAACTAACCGTTACAATATCTCTGGTCCTAACCCTCACCCTAAACCTAATCCTAATCCTAACCCTGACCGTAATCCTAACCGTGACCGTAACCCTAACCTAACCTTAACCCTAACTTTAACCCTGCCATAAACTCAAACCTAAACCTCACCCCTAACAATAACTCTAACCCTAACCCTAAAACGAACCCTCACCTTTAACCAAAATTTCACTGTTCCCGTAACGCTAAACCTACCCTAACTTCATGGCAATCCTAACCTTAACCTAAATTAAACCTAACCCTGAACCTACCTCTAACCCTAACCCTAACCTAACCCCAACCCTAACCCTGACCCTAACGTGAAACCTAACCCATAACCCTAACCCTAACTCTCACACTTAACATAAACTTCACCCTAACCCTAACCCTAAAACTAAAAATAATACTAAATCTCCCCCAACTCTGACCCTGACCCTAATCCTAACCATAAACCTAACCCTAACCCTAAACTTAACCCTAACCCTGTCCCTCACTCTATCTCTAACCCTAATCCTAACCTTAAAACTTACCCTACACACTCAGCTTCAATGGAAACCTAGCACTAACCCTCACACTAACATCTAAACCTAAACCCTACCCTTAACCTAAGCCTATCTCTAACCTTAACCTAGCCCTAAACCTAACCATGACTTAACCCTAACACTTACCCTAAGCCTAAAACTAATCTTAACCTTAAACCTAATCCTAATCTTAACCCTAACCCTAACGCCTAATGCTGAGGCTAAGCTCAACCCTCACCCTTAACTTAAACTTCACCCTAACACCTAACCCTAAACCGAATCCTAACCCTAAAGCTCACCCTAAACCTGACCCTAACATTAATCCAAACACCAAACCCTAACCCTAACACTAATACTAACCCTAAACCTAACCCTAACCTGATCCTAACGTTCACTCAAACACCTAACTCTGATATTTACCCTAACCCTAATCTTATCCTTCACCCTAAACCTAAGCCTAACAATAAAACTAAACCTAACCCTAAACTATTCCCTCACTCTAGCCAAAACCTAAACCTAACCCTAAGCCTCAATCTAACCCTGACCCTAACCGAGAAACCGTAAAACATCAGCTTAACCGGAAACCTAACACTAACCCTCACACGAACCCTAACCCTTTCCCTGAACCTAAGCCTATCCCTAATCCTAACCCTAACCCTGACCTAAACGTAACCCTTACCCTAACCCTAAACTTAACCCTAAACGTAATTCTACCCTAACCCTAACCCTTACAATTACTCTAAAGCTGACCCTAACCCTACACCCTAACTCTAACTCGAAACCTAACCCTAACCTAGCCCTATCTTTGACCGTAAACCAAGCCTTAACCCTAACCTTCTCCCTACCCTAACCTAACCCTAAACCAAATTCTGATACTAAGCTTAATCCTAACTCTAACCTTAACCGTAACCCTTACACTAACCCTCACTATTACCTGAAAATTCACCCTAACCCTAACCCTAACTCTAACTCTAACCCTAACCATAGCACCTACCCTAAACCCTCACCTTAACTGTAAACCTAAACCTAACCCTCACCCTCACCCTAACCTCTAACCGTATCCCCAAATCTAAACCTAACGCTATCCCTAAACTTATCCCTAACCCTAACCCAAACACAAACACTAACCCTAATCTAACACTAACCCTAAACTTAACCCTACCCTAACCATAAACCTAACCCTAACGCCCTAAACCGAACCTCTAACACTAAGTATAATCCTCACCGTAATCCTAACCCTTTTCTTAACCCTCACCCTGAACCTAAACGTCACTCTAACCCTGAACCTCAATCTAACATTAACACTAAAAGTAACTCCTAACCCTAACCCGAACCCTTAACCTAACCTTAACACTAACCTGAACACAAAATCAAACTCTAGCCCTAACCATAATAACCCTCGCCCCATCCTAAATTTCATCCAACCCTAACCTTAACCCTAAACCTAAACCTAACCCAAACCCTAACCTTAAACCAAACTCTAACCATAACGCTAGTCCACCTCTAACCCTAAATCTAAGCCTTACATTAGCCCTGAATCTAACCCCAGACCTAGTCCGAATTCTAACCGCAGACCTAATCCTAACACTAACCCAAACTCTAACATTAATCCTAAATAGAACACTAACTCTAATTCGAAACCTGAACCTAAACCGAAATCTTACGCTACACCTAACCCTAAACCTAACCCTAACTCTAATCCTAAACATAACACTTACCCTAAACCCTCACCTTAACTGTGAAACTAACCATAACCCTCACCCTAAAACCTAACAATATCCCCCAACCATAACCCTATGGCTATCCCTAACCCGAACACTAACCTGAATCCCTAAGCCCTAACGATAACACTAACCCTAACCCAAACCCTAGCCCCTAACACCAAAGCCTAACCCAAACCTTAACACTAACTCTCATCCTAACTCTAACACTAACCCTAAACCTAATCATAAACCTAACCCTAACCCTAACCCAAAACTAAGCATGACCAGAACCACAATGACTAACCGGAACCCTCACCCAAACCCTAACCTTAAACTAAAACTGTAACCCCTAACACCTTACCAGAATCATAATCCTAACCCTAACCAAACCTAACCCTAAACCTAACCCTCACCCCAACCACAATGCCTAACACAAACCGTGACCCTAACCCTAACCGGAACACTAAACTTAACCCTAACCTAAAACCTAAAACTAACCCTAAAGCTAAACAGAACCCGTCAACTTTACCCTAACAGGAAACACAACCTCAACACTAACCTGAAACCTAAACCAAACCTTAGCCATAACCCTAACCCTAACTCTCACCCTATCTTAAACTTCACCGTATCCCTAACCTAAATCTCACCCTAACTCTAAACCTGTCCCTACCCCGAAACCTAACCCTAATCTTAACCTTGGCCCACCTGTAACCCTAAAACTAACCGTTACAATATCTCTGGTCCTAACCCTCACCCTAAACCTAATCCTAATCCTAACCCTGACCGTAATCCTAACCCTGACCGTAACCCTAACCTAACCTTAACCCTAACTTTAACCCTGCCATAAACTCAAACCTAAACCTCACCCCTAACAATAACTCTAACCCTAACCCTAAAACGAACCCTCACCTTTAACCAAAATTTCACTGTTCCCATAACGCTAAACCTACCCTAACTTCATGGCAATCCTAACCTTAACCTAAATTAAACCTAACCCTGAACCTACCTCTAACCCTAACCCTAACCTAACCCCAACCCTAACCCTGACCCTAACGTGAAACCTAACCCATAACCCTAACCCTAACTCTCACACTTAACATAAACTTCACCCTAACCCTAACCCTAAAACTAAAAATAATACTAAATCTCCCCCAACTCTGACCCTGACCCTAATCCTAACCATAAACCTAACCCTAACCCTAAACTTAACCCTAACCCTGTCCCTAACTCTATCTCTAACCCTAATCCTAACCTTAAAACTTACCCTACACACTCAGCTTCAATGGAAACCTAGCACTAACCCTCACACTAACATCTAAACCTAAACCCTACCCTTAACCTAAGCCTATCTCTAACCTTAACTTAGCCCTAAACCTAACCATGACTTAACCCTAACACTTACCCTAACCCTAAAACTAATCTTAACCTTAAACCTAATCCTAATCTTAACCCTAACCCTAACGCCTAATGCTGAGGCTAAGCTCAACCCTCACCCTTAACTTAAACTTCACCCTAACACCTAACCCTAAACCGAATCCTAACCCTAAAGCTCACCCTAAACCTGACCCTAACATTAATCCAAACACCAAACCCTAACCCTAACACTAATACTAACCCTAAACCTAACCCTAACCTGATCCTAACGTTCACTCAAACACCTAACTCTGATATTTACCCTAACCCTAATCTTATCCTTCACCCTAAACCTAAGCCTAACAATAAAACTAAACCTAACCCTAAACTATTCCCTCACTCTAGCCAAAACCTAAACCTAACCCTAAGCCTCAATCTAACCCTGACCCTAACCGAGAAACCCTAAAACATCAGCTTAACCGGAAACCTAACACTAACCCTCACACGAACACTAACCCTTTCCCTGAACCTAAGCCTATCCCTAATCCTAACCCTAACCCTGACCTAAACGTAACCCTTACCCTAACCCTAAACTTAACCCTAAACGTAATTCTACCCTAACCCTAACCCTTACAATTACTCTAAAGCTGACCCTAACCCTACACCCTAACTCTAACTCGAAACCTAACCCTAACCTAGCCCTATCTTTGACCGTAAACCAAGCCTTAACCCTAACCTTCTCCCTACCCTAACCTAACCCTAAACCAAATTCTGATACTAAGCTTAATCCTAACTCTAACCTTAACCGTAACCCTTACACTAACCCTCACTATTACCTGAAAATTCACCCTAACCCTAACCCTAACTCTAACTCTAACCCTAACCATAGCACCTACCCTAAACCCTCACCTTAACTGTAAACCTAAACCTAACCCTCACCCTCACCCTAACCTCTAACCGTATCCCCAAATCTAAACCTAACGCTATCCCTAAACTTATCCCTAACCCTAACCCAAACACAAACACTAACCCTAATCTAACACTAACCCTAAACTTAACCCTACCCTAACCATAAACCTAACCCTAACGCCCTAAACCGAACCTCTAACACTAAGTATAATCCTCACCGTAATCCTAACCCTTTTCTTAACCCTCACCCTGAACCTAAACGTCACTCTAACCCTGAACCTCAATCTAACATTAACACTAAAAGTAACTCCTAACCCTAACCCGAACCCTAAACCTAACCTTAACACTAACCTGAACACAAAATCAAACTCTAGCCCTAACCATAATAACCCTCGCCCCATCCTAAATTTCATCCAACCCTAACCTTAACCCTAAACCTAAACCTAACCCAAACCCTAACCTTAAACCAAACTCTAACCATAACGCTAGTCCACCTCTAACCCTAAAACTAAGCCTTACATTAGCCCTGAATCTAACCCCAGACCTAGTCCGAATTCTAACCGCAGACCTAATCCTAACACTAACCCAAACTCTAACCTTAATCCTAAATAGAACACTAACTCTAATTCGAAACCTGAACCTAAACCGAAATCTTACGCTACACCTAACCCTAAACCTAACCCTAACTCTAATCCTAAACATAACACTTACCCTAAACCCTCACCTTAACTGTGAAACTAACCATAACCCTCACCCTAAAACCTAACAATATCCCCCAACCATAACCCTATGGCTATCCCTAACCCGAACACTAACCTGAATCCCTAAGCCCTAACGATAACACTAACCCTAACCCAAACCCTAGCCCCTAACACCAAAGCCTAACCCAAACCTTAACACTAACTCTCATCCTAACTCTAACACTAACCCTAAACCTAATCATAAACCTAACTCTAACCCTAACCCTAACCCAAAACTAAGCATGACCAGAACCACAATGACTAACCGGAACCCTCACCCAAACCCTAACCCGAAACTAAAACTGTAACCCCTAACACCTGACCAGAACCATAATCCTAACCCTACCCAAACCTAACCCTAAACCTCACCCTCACCCCAACCACAACGCCTAACACAAGCCATGACCCTAACCCTAACTGGAACACTAAACTTAACCCTGACCTAAAACCTAAAACTAACCCTAAAGCTAAACAGAACCCGTCAACTTTACTCTAACACGAAACACAACCTTAACACTAACCTGAAACCTAAACCAAACCTCAGCCATAACCCTAACCCTAACCCTCACCCTCACCCTATCTTAAACTTCCCCGTATCCCTAACCTAAAGCTCACCCTAACTCTAAACCTGTCCCTACCCCGAAACCTAACCCTAATCTTAACCTTGGCCCACCTGTAACCCTAAAACTAAACATTACAATAACTCTGGTCCTAACCCTCACCCTAAACCTAATCCTAATCCTAACCCTGACCGTAATCCTAACCCTGACCGTAACCCTAACCTAACCTTAACCCTAACTTTAACCCTGCCATAAACTCAAACCTAAACCTCACCCCTAACAATAACTCTAACCCTAACCCTAAAACGAACCCTCACCTTTAACCAAAATTTCACTGTACCCATAACCCTAAACCTACCCTAACTTCATGGCAATCCTAACCTTAACCTAAATTAAACCTAACCCTGAACCTACCTCTAACCTTAACCCTAAACCTAACCCCAACCCTAACCCTGACCCTAACGTGAACCCTAACCCCTAACCCTAACCCTAACTCTCACACTTAACATAAACTTCACCCTAACCCTAACCCTAAAACTAAAAATAATACTAAATCTCCCCCAACTCTGACCCTGACCCTAATCCTAACCATAAACCTAACCCTAACCCTAAACTTAACCCTAACCCTGTCCCTAACCCTAATCCTAACCTTAAAACTTACCCTACACACTCAGCTTCAATGGAAACCTAGCACTAACCCTCACACTAACATCTAAACCTAAACCCTACCCTTAACCTAAGCCTATCTCTAACCTTAACCTAGCCCTAAACCTAACCATGACTTAACCCTAACACTTACCCTAAGCCTAAAACTAATCTTAACCCTAAACCTAACCCTAACCTTAACCCTAACCCTAACGCCTAATGCTGAGGCTAAGCTCAACCCTCACCCTTAACTTAAACTTCACCTTAACACCTAACCCTAAACCGAACCCTAACCCTAAAGCTCACCCTAAACCTGACCCTAACATTAATCCAAACACCAAAACCTAACCCTAACACTCATACTAACCCTCAACCTAACCCTAACCTGATCCTAAGCTTCACTCAAACACCTACCTCTAATATTTACCCTAACCCTAATCTTATCATTCACCCTAAACCTAAGCCTAACCCTAAAACTAAACCTAACCCTAAACAATTCCCTCACTCTAGCCAAAACCTAAACCTAACCCTAAGCCTCAATCTAACCCTGACCCTAACCGAGAAACCCTAAAACATCAGCTTAACCGGAAACCTAACACTAACCCTCACACGAACCCTAACCCTTTCCCTAAACCTAAGCCTATCCCTAATCCTAAACCTAACCCTGACCTAAACGTAACCCTTACCCTAACCCTAAACTTAACCCTAACCTTAACTCTACCCTAACCCTAACCCCTACAATAACTCTAAAGCTGACCCTAACCCTACACCCTAACTCTAACTCTAAACCTAACCCTAACCTAGCCCTACCTTTGACCGTAAACCAAGCGGTAACCCTAACCTTCTCCCTACCCTAACCTAACCCTAAACCAAGTTCTAATACTAAGCTTAATCCTAACTCTAACCTTAACCCTAACCCTTACACTAACCCTCACTATTACCTGAAAATTCACCCTAACCCTAACTCTAACTCTAACCCTAACCATAGCCCCTATCCTAAACCCTCACCTTAACTGTAAACCTAACCCTAACCTTCACCCTCACCCTAACCTCTAACCGTATCCCCAAATCTAAACCTAACGCTATTCCTAAACTTATCCCTAACCCTAACCCAAACACAAACACTAACCCTAATCTAACACTAACCCTAATCTTAACCCTACCCTAACCATAAACCTAACCCTAACGCCCTAAACCGAACCTCTAACACTAACTATAATCCTCACCGTAATCCTAACCCTTTTCTTAACCCTCACCCTGAACCTAAACGTCACTCTAACCCTGAACCTCAATCTAACATTAACACTAAAAGTAACTCCTAACCCTAACCCGAACCCTAAACCTAACCTTAACACTAACCTGAACACAAAATCAAACTCTAGCCCTAACCATAATAACCCTCGCCCCATCCTAAATTTCATCCAACCCTAACCTTAACCCTAAACCTAAACCTAACCCAAACCCTAACCTTAAACCAAACTCTAACCATAACACTACTCCACCTCTGACACTAAAACTAAGCCTTACATTAGCCCTGAATCTAACCCCAGACCTAGTCCGAATTCTAACCGTAGACCTAATCCTAACACTAACCCAAACTCTAACCTTGATCCGAAATAGAACACTAAGTCTAATTCGAAACCTGAACCGAAACCGAAATCTTACGCTACACCTAACCCTAAACCTAACCCTAACTCTAATCCTAAACATAACACTTACCCTAAACCCTCACCTTAACTGTGAAACTAACCATAACCCTCACCCTAAACCCTAACAATATCCCCCAACCATAACCCTATGGCTATCCCTAAGCCGAACACTAACCTGAATCCCTAAGCCCTAACGATAACACTAACCCTAACCCAAACCCTAACCCCTAACACAAAGCCTAACCCAAACCTTAACCCTAACTCTCACCCTAACTCTAACACTAACCCTAAACCTAATCATAAACCTAACCCTAACCCTAACCCAAAACTAAGCATGACCAGAACCACAATGACTAACCGGAACCCTCACCCAAACCCTAACCCGAAACTAAAACTGTAACCCCTAACACCTGACCAGAACCATAATCCTAACCCTACCCAAACCTAACCCTAAACCTCACCCTCACCCCAACCACAACGCCTAACACAAGCCATGACCCTAACCCTAACTGGAACACTAAACTTAACCCTAACCTAAAACCTAAAACTAACCCTAAAGCTAAACAGAACCCGTCAACTTTACTCTAACACGAAACACAACCTTAACACTAACCTGAAACCTAAACCAAACCTCAGCCATAACCCTAACCCTAACCCTCACCCTCACCCTATCTTAAACTTCCCCGTATCCCTAACCTAAAGCTCACCCTAACTCTAAACCTGTCCCTACCCCGAAACCTAACCCTAATCTTAACCTTGGCCCACCTGTAACCCTAAAACTAACCGTTACAATAACTCTGGTCCTAACCCTCACCATAAACCTAATCCTAATCCTAACCCTGACCGTAATCCTAACCCTGACCGTAACCCTAACCTAACCTTAACCCTAACTTTAACCCTGCCATAAACTCAAACCTAAACCTCACCCCTAACAATAACTCTAACCCTAACCCTAAAACGAACCCTCACCTTTAACCAAAATTTCACTGTACCCATAACCCTAAACCTACCCTAACTTCATGGCAATCGTAACCTTAACCTAAATTAAACCTAACCCTGAACCTACCTCTAACCCTAACCCTAAACCTAACCCCAACCCTAACCCTGACCCTAACGTGAACCCTAACCCCTAACCCTAACCCTAACTCTCACACTTAACATAAACTTCACCCTAACCCTAACCCTAAAACTAAAAATAATACTAAATCTCCCCCAACTCTGACCCTGACCCTAATCCTAACCATAAACCTAACCCTAACCCTAAACTTAACCCTAACCCTGTCCCTCACTCTATCTCTAACCCGAATCCTAACCTTAAAACTTACCCTACACACTCAGCTTCAATGGAAACCTAGCACTAACCCTCACACTAACATCTAAACCTAAACCCTACCCTTAACCTAAGCCTATCTCTAACCTTAACCTAGCCCTAAACCTAACCATGACTTAACCCTAACACTTACCCTAAGCCTAAAACTAATCTTAACCCTAAACCTAACCCTAACCTTAACCCTAACCCTAACGCCTAATGCTGAGGCTAAGCTCAACCCTCACCCTTAACTTAAACTTCACCCTAACACCTAACCCTAAACCGAACCCTAACCCTAAAGCTCACCCTAAACCTGACCCTAACATTAATCCAAACACCAAAACCTAACCCTAACACTCATACTAACCCTCAACCTAACCCTAACCTGATCCTAAGCTTCACTCAAACACCTACCTCTAATATTTACCCTAACCCTAATCTTATCATTCACCCTAAACCTAAGCCTAACCCTAAAACTAAACCTAACCCTAAACAATTCCCTCACTCTAGCCAAAACCTAAACCTAACCCTAAGCCTCAATCTAACCCTGACCCTAACCGAGAAACCCTAAAACATCAGCTTAACCGGAAACCTAACACTAACCCTCACACGAACCCTAATCCTTTCCCTAAACCTAAGCCTATCCCTAATCCTAAACCTAACCCTGACCTAAACGTAACCCTTACCCTAACCCTAAACTTAACCCTAACCTTAACTCTACCCTAACCCTAACCCCTACAATAACTCTAAAGCTGACCCTAACCCTATACCCTAACTCTAACTCTAAACCTAACCCTAACCTAGCCCTACCTTTGACCGTAAACCAAGCGGTAACCCTAACCTTCTCCCTACCCTAACCTAACCCTAAACCAAGTTCTAATACTAAGCTTAATCCTAACTCTAACCTTAACCCTAACCCTTACACTAACCCTCACTATTACCTGAAAATTCACCCTAACCCTAACTCTAACTCTAACCCTAACCATAGCCCCTATCCTAAACCCTCACCTTAACTGTAAACCTAACCCTAACCTTCACCCTCACCCTAACCTCTAACCGTATCCCCAAATCTAAACCTAACGCTATTCCTAAACTTATCCCTAACCCTAACCCAAACACAAACACTAACCCTAATCTAACACTAACCCTAATCTTAACCCTACCCTAACCATAAACCTAACCCTAACGCCCTAAACCGAACCTCTAACACTAACTATAATCCTCACCGTAATCCTAACCCTTTTCTTAACCCTCACCCTGAACCTAAACGTCACTCTAACCCTGAACCTCAATCTAACATTAACACTAAAAGTAACTCCTAACCCTAACCCGAACCCTAAACCTAACCTTAACACTAACCTGAACACAAAATCAAACTCTAGCCCTAACCATAATAACCCTCGCCCCATCCTAAATTTCATCCAACCCTAACCTTAACCCTAAACCTAAACCTAACCCAAACCCTAACCTTAAACCAAACTCTAACCATAACACTACTCCACCTCTGACACTAAAACTAAGCCTTACATTAGCCCTGAATCTAACCCCAGACCTAGTCCGAATTCTAACCGTAGACCTAATCCTAACACTAACCCAAACTCTAACCTTGATCCGAAATAGAACACTAAGTCTAATTCGAAACCTGAACCGAAACCGAAATCTTACGCTACACCTAACCCTAAACCTAACCCTAACTCTAATCCTAAACATAACACTTACCCTAAACCCTCACCTTAACTGTGAAACTAACCATAACCCTCACCCTAAACCCTAACAATATCCCCCAACCATAACCCTATGGCTATCCCTAAGCCGAACACTAACCTGAATCCCTAAGCCCTAACGATAACACTAACCCTAACCCAAACCCTAACCCCTAACACAAAGCCTAACCCAAACCTTAACCCTAACTCTCACCCTAACTCTAACACTAACCCTAAACCTAATCATAAACCTAACCCTAACCCTAACCCAAAACTAAGCATGACCAGAACCACAATGACTAACCGGAACCCTCACCCAAACCCTAACCCGAAACTAAAACTGTAACCCCTAACACCTGACCAGAACCATAATCCTAACCCTACCCAAACCTAACCCTAAACCTCACCCTCACCCCAACCACAACGCCTAACACAAGCCATGACCCTAACCCTAACTGGAACACTAAACTTAACCCTAACCTAAAACCTAAAACTAACCCTAAAGCTAAACAGAACCCGTCAACTTTACTCTAACACGAAACACAACCTTAACACTAACCTGAAACCTAAACCAAACCTCAGCCATAACCCTAACCCTAACCCTCACCCTCACCCTATCTTAAACTTCCCCGTATCCCTAACCTAAAGCTCACCCTAACTCTAAACCTGTCCCTACCCCGAAACCTAACCCTAATCTTAACCTTGGCCCACCTGTAACCCTAAAACTAACCATTACAATAACTCTGGTCCTAACCCTCACCCTAAACCTAATCCTAATCCTAACCCTGACCGTAATCCTAACCCTGACCGTAACCCTAACCTAACCTTAACCCTAACTTTAACCCTGCCATAAACTCAAACCTAAACCTCACCCCTAACAATAACTCTAACCCTAACCCTAAAACGAACCCTCACCTTTAACCAAAATTTCACTGTACCCATAACCCTAAACCTACCCTAACTTCATGGCAATCCTAACCTTAACCTAAATTAAACCTAACCCTGAACCTACCTCTAACCCTAACCCTAAACCTAACCCCAACCCTAACCCTGACCCTAACGTGAACCCTAATCCCTAACCCTTACCCTAACTCTCACACTTAACATAAACTTCACCCTAACCCTAACCCTAAAACTAAAAATAATACTAAATCTCCCCCAACTCTGACCCTGACCCTAATCCTAACCATAAACCTAACCCTAACCCTAAACTTAACCCTAACCCTGTCCCTAACCCTAATCCTAACCTTAAAACTTACCCTACACACTCAGCTTCAATGGAAACCTAGCACTAACCCTCACACTAACATCTAAACCTAAACCCTACCCTTAACCTAAGCCTATCTCTAACCTTAACCTAGCCCTAAACCTAACCATGACTTAACCCTAACACTTACCCTAAGCCTAAAACTAATCTTAACCCTAAACCTAACCCTAACCTTAACCCTAACCCTAACGCCTAATGCTGAGGCTAAGCTCAACCCTCACCCTTAACTTAAACTTCACCCTAACACCTAACCCTAAACCGAACCCTAACCCTAAAGCTCACCCTAAACCTGACCCTAACATTAATCCAAACACCAAAACCTAACCCTAACACTCATACTAACCCTCAACCTAACCCTAACCTGATCCTAAGCTTCACTCAAACACCTACCTCTAATATTTACCCTAACCCTAATCTTATCATTCACCCTAAACCTAAGCCTAACCCTAAAACTAAACCTAACCCTAAACAATTCCCTCACTCTAGCCAAAACCTAAACCTAACCCTAAGCCTCAATCTAACCCTGACCCTAACCGAGAAACCCTAAAACATCAGCTTAACCGGAAACCTAACACTAACCCTCACACGAACCCTAACCCTTTCCCTAAACCTAAGCCTATCCCTAATCCTAAACCTAACCCTGACCTAAACGTAACCCTTACCCTAACCCTAAACTTAACCCTAACCTTAACTCTACCCTAACCCTAACCCCTACAATAACTCTAAAGCTGACCCTAACCCTATACCCTAACTCTAACTCTAAACCTAACCCTAACCTAGCCCTACCTTTGACCGTAAACCAAGCGGTAACCCTAACCTTCTCCCTACCCTAACCTAACCCTAAACCAAGTTCTAATACTAAGCTTAATCCTAACTCTAACCTTAACCCTAACCCTTACACTAACCCTCACTATTACCTGAAAATTCACCCTAACCCTAACTCTAACTCTAACCCTAACCATAGCCCCTATCCTAAACCCTCACCTTAACTGTAAACCTAACCCTAACCTTCACCCTCACCCTAACCTCTAACCGTATCCCCAAATCTAAACCTAACGCTATTCCTAAACTTATCCCTAACCCTAACCCAAACACAAACACTAACCCTAATCTAACACTAACCCTAATCTTAACCCTACCCTAACCATAAACCTAACCCTAACGCCCTAAACCGAACCTCTAACACTAACTATAATCCTCACCGTAATCCTAACCCTTTTCTTAACCCTCACCCTGAAACTAAACGTCACTCTAACCCTGAACCTCAATCTAACATTAACACTAAAAGTAACTCCTAACCCTAACCCGAACCCTAAACCTAACCTTAACACTAACCTGAACACAAAATCAAACTCTAGCCCTAACCATAATAACCCTCGCCCCATCCTAAATTTCATCCAACCCTAACCTTAACCCTAAACCTAAACCTAACCCAAACCCTAACCTTAAACCAAACTCTAACCGTAACACTACTCCACCTCTGACACTAAAACTAAGCCTTACATTAGCCCTGAATCTAACCCCAGACCTAGTCCGAATTCTAACCGTAGACCTAATCCTAACACTAACCCAAACTCTAACCTTGATCCGAAATAGAACACTAAGTCTAATTCGAAACCTGAACCGAAACCGAAATCTTACGCTACACCTAACCCTAAACCTAACCCTAACTCTAATCCTAAACATAACACTTACCCTAAACCCTCACCTTAACTGTGAAACTAACCATAACCCTCACCCTAAACCCTAACAATATCCCCCAACCATAACCCTATGGCTATCCCTAACCCGAACACTAACCTGAATCCCTAAGCCCTAACGATAACACTAACCCTAACCCAAACCCTAACCCCTAACACAAAGCCTAACCCAAACCTTAACCCTAACTCTCACCCTAACTCTAACACTAACCCTAAACCTAATCATAAACCTAACCCTAACCCTAACCCAAAACTAAGCATGACCAGAACCACAATGACTAACCGGAACCCTCACCCAAACCCTAACCCGAAACTAAAACTGTAACCCCTAACACCTGACCAGAACCATAATCCTAACCCTACCCAAACCTAACCCTAAACCTCACCCTCACCCCAACCACAACGCCTAACACAAGCCATGACCCTAACCCTAACTGGAACACTAAACTTAACCCTAACCTAAAACCTAAAACTAACCCTAAAGCTAAACAGAACCCGTCAACTTTACTCTAACACGAAACACAACCTTAACACTAACCTGAAACCTAAACCAAACCTCAGCCATAACCCTAACCCTAACCCTCACCCTCACCCTATCTTAAACTTCCCCGTATCCCTAACCTAAAGCTCACCCTAACTCTAAACCTGTCCCTACCCCGAAACCTAACCCTAATCTTAACCTTGGCCCACCTGTAACCCTAAAACTAACCGTTACAATAACTCTGGTCCTAACCCTCACCCTAAACCTAATCCTAATCCTAACCCTGACCGTAATCCTAACCCTGACCGTAATCCTAACCTAACCTTAACCCTAACTTTAACCCTGCCATAAACTCAAACCTAAACCTCACCCCTAACAATAACTCTAACCCTAACCCTAAAACGAACCCTCACCTTTAACCAAAATTTCACTGTACCCATAACCCTAAACCTACCCTAACTTCATGGCAATCGTAACCTTAACCTAAATTAAACCTAACCCTGAACCTACCTCTAACCCTAACCCTAAACCTAACCCCAACCCTAACCCTGACCCTAACGTGAACCCTAACCCCTAACCCTAACCCTAACTCTCACACTTAACATAAACTTCACCCTAACCCTAACCCTAAAACTAAAAATAATACTAAATCTCCCCCAACTCTGACCCTGACCCTAATCCTAACCATAAACCTAACCCTAACCCTAAACTTAACCCTAACCCTGTCCCTAACCCTAATCCTAACCTTAAAACTTACCCTACACACTCAGCTTCAATGGAAACCTAGCACTAACCCTCACACTAACATCTAAACCTAAACCCTACCCTTAACCTAAGCCTATCTCTAACCTTAACCTAGCCCTAAACCTAACCATGACTTAACCCTAACACTTACCCTAAGCCTAAAACTAATCTTAACCCTAAACCTAACCCTAACCTTAACCCTAACCCTAACGCCTAATGCTGAGGCTAAGCTCAATCCTCACCCTTAACTTCAACTTCACCCTAACACCTAACCCTAAACCGAACCCTAACCCTAAAGCTCACCCTAAACCTGACCCTAACATTAATCCAAACACCAAAACCTAACCCTAACACTCATACTAACCCTCAACCTAACCCTAACCTGATCCTAAGCTTCACTCAAACACCTACCTCTAATATTTACCCTAACCCTAATCTTATCATTCACCCTAAACCTAAGCCTAACCCTAAAACTAAACCTAACCCTAAACAATTCCCTCACTCTAGCCAAAACCTAAACCTAACCCTAAGCCTCAATCTAACCCTGACCCTAACCGAGAAACCCTAAAACATCAGCTTAACCGGAAACCTAACACTAACCCTCACACGAACCCTAATCCTTTCCCTAAACCTAAGCCTATCCCTAATCCTAAACCTAACCCTGACCTAAACGTAACCCTTACCCTAACCCTAAACTTAACCCTAACCTTAACTCTACCCTAACCCTAACCCCTACAATAACTCTAAAGCTGACCCTAACCCTACACCCTAACTCTAACTCTAAACCTAACCCTAACCTAGCCCTACCTTTGACCGTAAACCAAGCGGTAACCCTAACCTTCTCCCTACCCTAACCTAACCCTAAACCAAGTTCTAATACTAAGCTTAATCCTAACTCTAACCTTAACCCTAACCCTTACACTAACCCTCACTATTACCTGAAAATTCACCCTAACCCTAACTCTAACTCTAACCCTAACCATAGCCCCTATCCTAAACCCTCACCTTAACTGTAAACCTAACCCTAACCTTCACCCTCACCCTAACCTCTAACCGTATCCCCAAATCTAAACCTAACGCTATTCCTAAACTTATCCCTAACCCTAACCCAAACACAAACACTAACCCTAATCTAACACTAACCCTAATCTTAACCCTACCCTAACCATAAACCTAACCCTAACGCCCTAAACCGAACCTCTAACACTAACTATAATCCTCACCGTAATCCTAACCCTTTTCTTAACCCTCACCCTGAACCTAAACGTCACTCTAACCCTGAACCTCAATCTAACATTAACACTAAAAGTAACTCCTAACCCTAACCCGAACCCTAAACCTAACCTTAACACTAACCTGAACACAAAATCAAACTCTAGCCCTAACCATAATAACCCTCGCCCCATCCTAAATTTCATCCAACCCTAACCTTAACCCTAAACCTAAACCTAACCCAAACCCTAACCTTAAACCAAACTCTAACCGTAACACTACTCCACCTCTGACACTAAAACTAAGCCTTACATTAGCCCTGAATCTAACCCCAGACCTAGTCCGAATTCTAACCGTAGACCTAATCCTAACACTAACCCAAACTCTAACCTTGATCCGAAATAGAACACTAAGTCTAATTCGAAACCTGAACCGAAACCGAAATCTTACGCTACACCTAACCCTAAACCTAACCCTAACTCTAATCCTAAACATAACACTTACCCTAAACCCTCACCTTAACTGTGAAACTAACCATAACCCTCACCCTAAACCCTAACAATATCCCCCAACCATAACCCTATGGCTATCCCTAACCCGAACACTAACCTGAATCCCTAAGCCCTAACGATAACACTAACCCTAACCCAAACCCTAACCCCTAACACAAAGCCTAACCCAAACCTTAACCCTAACTCTCACCCTAACTCTAACACTAACCCTAAACCTAATCATAAACCTAACCCTAACCCTAACCCAAAACTAAGCATGACCAGAACCACAATGACTAACCGGAACCCTCACCCAAACCCTAACCCGAAACTAAAACTGTAACCCCTAACACCTGACCAGAACCATAATCCTAACCCTACCCAAACCTAACCCTAAACCTCACCCTCACCCCAACCACAACGCCTAACACAAGCCATGACCCTAACCCTAACTGGAACACTAAACTTAACCCTAACCTAAAACCTAAAACTAACCCTAAAGCTAAACAGAACCCGTCAACTTTACTCTAACACGAAACACAACCTTAACACTAACCTGAAACCTAAACCAAACCTCAGCCATAACCCTAACCCTAACCCTCACCCTCACCCTATCTTAAACTTCCCCGTATCCCTAACCTAAAGCTCACCCTAACTCTAAACCTGTCCCTACCCCGAAACCTAACCCTAATCTTAACCTTGGCCCACCTGTAACCCTAAAACTAACCGTTACAATAACTCTGGTCCTAACCCTCACCCTAAACCTAATCCTAATCCTAACCCTGACCGTAATCCTAACCCTGACCGTAACCCTAACCTAACCTTAACCCTAACTTTAACCCTGCCATAAACTCAAACCTAAACCTCACCCCTAACAATAACTCTAACCCTAACCCTAAAACGAACCCTCACCTTTAACCAAAATTTCACTGTACCCATAACCCTAAACCTACCCTAACTTCATGGCAATCGTAACCTTAACCTAAATTAAACCTAACCCTGAACCTACCTCTAACCCTAACCCTAAACCTAACCCCAACCCTAACCCTGACCCTAACGTGAACCCTAACCCCTAACCCTAACCCTAACTCTCACACTTAACATAAACTTCACCCTAACCCTAACCCTAAAACTAAAAATAATACTAAATCTCCCCCAACTCTGACCCTGACCCTAATCCTAACCATAAACCTAACCCTAACCCTAAACTTAACCCTAACCCTGTCCCTCACTCTATCTCTAACCCGAATCCTAACCTTAAAACTTACCCTACACACTCAGCTTCAATGGAAACCTAGCACTAACCCTCACACTAACATCTAAACCTAAACCCTACCCTTAACCTAAGCCTATCTCTAACCTTAACCTAGCCTTAAACCTAACCATGACTTAACCCTAACACTTACCCTAAGCCTAAAACTAATCTTAACCCTAAACCTAACCCTAACCTTAACCCTAACCCTAACGCCTAATGCTGAGGCTAAGCTCAATCCTCACCCTTAACTTCAACTTCACCCTAACACCTAACCCTAAACCGAACCCTAACCCTAAAGCTCACCCTAAACCTGACCCTAACATTAATCCAAACACCAAAACCTAACCCTAACACTCATACTAACCCTCAACCTAACCCTAACCTGATCCTAAGCTTCACTCAAACACCTACCTCTAATATTTACCCTAACCCTAATCTTATCATTCACCCTAAACCTAAGCCTAACCCTAAAACTAAACCTAACCCTAAACAATTCCCTCACTCTAGCCAAAACCTAAACCTAACCCTAAGCCTCAATCTAACCCTGACCCTAACCGAGAAACCCTAAAACATCAGCTTAACCGGAAACCTAACACTAACCCTCACACGAACCCTAATCCTTTCCCTAAACCTAAGCCTATCCCTAATCCTAAACCTAACCCTGACCTAAACGTAACCCTTACCCTAACCCTAAACTTAACCCTAACCTTAACTCTACCCTAACCCTAACCCCTACAATAACTCTAAAGCTGACCCTAACCCTACACCCTAACTCTAACTCTAAACCTAACCCTAACCTAGCCCTACCTTTGACCGTAAACCAAGCGGTAACCCTAACCTTCTCCCTACCCTAACCTAACCCTAAACCAAGTTCTAATACTAAGCTTAATCCTAACTCTAACCTTAACCCTAACCCTTACACTAACCCTCACTATTACCTGAAAATTCACCCTAACCCTAACTCTAACTCTAACCCTAACCATAGCCCCTATCCTAAACCCTCACCTTAACTGTAAACCTAACCCTAACCTTCACCCTCACCCTAACCTCTAACCGTATCCCCAAATCTAAACCTAACGCTATTCCTAAACTTATCCCTAACCCTAACCCAAACACAAACACTAACCCTAATCTAACACTAACTCTAATCTTAACCCTACCCTAACCATAAACCTAACCCTAACGCCCTAAACCGAACCTCTAACACTAACTATAATCCTCACCGTAATCCTAACCCTTTTCTTAACCCTCACCCTGAACCTAAACGTCACTCTAACCCTGAACCTCAATCTAACATTAACACTAAAAGTAACTCCTAACCCTAACCCGAACCCTAAACCTAACCTTAACACTAACCTGAACACAAAATCAAACTCTAGCCCTAACCATAATAACCCTCGCCCCATCCTAAATTTCATCCAACCCTAACCTTAACCCTAAACCTAAACCTAACCCAAACCCTAACCTTAAACCAAACTCTAACCGTAACACTACTCCACCTCTGACACTAAAACTAAGCCTTACATTAGCCCTGAATCTAACCCCAGACCTAGTCCGAATTCTAACCGTAGACCTAATCCTAACACTAACCCAAACTCTAACCTTGATCCGAAATAGAACACTAAGTCTAATTCGAAACCTGAACCGAAACCGAAATCTTACGCTACACCTAACCCTAAACCTAACCCTAACTCTAATCCTAAACATAACACTTACCCTAAACCCTCACCTTAACTGTGAAACTAACCATAACCCTCACCCTAAACCCTAACAATATCCCCCAACCATAACCCTATGGCTATCCCTAACCCGAACACTAACCTGAATCCCTAAGCCCTAACGATAACACTAACCCTAACCCAAACCCTAACCCCTAACACAAAGCCTAACCCAAACCTTAACCCTAACTCTCACCCTAACTCTAACACTAACCCTAAACCTAATCATAAACCTAACCCTAACCCTAACCCAAAACTAAGCATGACCAGAACCACAATGACTAACCGGAACCCTCACCCAAACCCTAACCCGAAACTAAAACTGTAACCCCTAACACCTGACCAGAACCATAATCCTAACCCTACCCAAACCTAACCCTAAACCTCACCCTCACCCCAACCACAACGCCTAACACAAGCCATGACCCTAACCCTAACTGGAACACTAAACTTAACCCTAACCTAAAACCTAAAACTAACCCTAAAGCTAAACAGAACCCGTCAACTTTACTCTAACACGAAACACAACCTTAACACTAACCTGAAACCTAAACCAAACCTCAGCCATAACCCTAACCCTAACCCTCACCCTCACCCTATCTTAAACTTCCCCGTATCCCTAACCTAAAGCTCACCCTAACTCTAAACCTGTCCCTACCCCGAAACCTAACCCTAATCTTAACCTTGGCCCACCTGTAACCCTAAAACTAACCGTTACAATAACTCTGGTCCTAACCCTCACCCTAAACCTAATCCTAATCCTAACCCTGACCGTAATCCTAACCCTGACCGTAACCCTAACCTAACCTTAACCCTAACTTTAACCCTGCCATAAACTCAAACCTAAACCTCACCCCTAACAATAACTCTAACCCTAACCCTAAAACGAACCCTCACCTTTAACCAAAATTTCACTGTACCCATAACCCTAAACCTACCCTAACTTCATGGCAATCGTAACCTTAACCTAAATTAAACCTAACCCTGAACCTACCTCTAACCCTAACCCTAAACCTAACCCCAACCCTAACCCTGACCCTAACGTGAACCCTAACCCCTAACCCTAACCCTAACTCTCACACTTAACATAAACTTCACCCTAACCCTAACCCTAAAACTAAAAATAATACTAAATCTCCCCCAACTCTGACCCTGACCCTAATCCTAACCATAAACCTAACCCTAACCCTAAACTTAACCCTAACCCTGTCCCTCACTCTATCTCTAACCCGAATCCTAACCTTAAAACTTACCCTACACACTCAGCTTCAATGGAAACCTAGCACTAACCCTCACACTAACATCTAAACCTAAACCCTACCCTTAACCTAAGCCTATCTCTAACCTTAACCTAGCCCTAAACCTAACCATGACTTAACCCTAACACTTACCCTAAGCCTAAAACTAATCTTAACCCTAAACCTAACCCTAACCTTAACCCTAACCCTAACGCCTAATGCTGAGGCTAAGCTCAACCCTCACCCTTAACTTAAACTTCACCCTAACACCTAACCCTAAACCGAACCCTAACCCTAAAGCTCACCCTAAACCTGACCCTAACATTAATCCAAACACCAAAACCTAACCCTAACACTCATACTAACCCTCAACCTAACCCTAACCTGATCCTAAGCTTCACTCAAACACCTACCTCTAATATTTACCCTAACCCTAATCTTATCATTCACCCTAAACCTAAGCCTAACCCTAAAACTAAACCTAACCCTAAACAATTCCCTCACTCTAGCCAAAACCTAAACCTAACCCTAAGCCTCAATCTAACCCTGACCCTAACCGAGAAACCCTAAAACATCAGCTTAACCGGAAACCTAACACTAACCCTCACACGAACCCTAACCCTTTCCCTAAACCTAAGCCTATCCCTAATCCTAAACCTAACCCTGACCTAAACGTAACCCTTACCCTAACCCTAAACTTAACCCTAACCTTAACTCTACCCTAACCCTAACCCCTACAATAACTCTAAAGCTGACCCTAACCCTATACCCTAACTCTAACTCTAAACCTAACCCTAACCTAGCCCTACCTTTGACCGTAAACCAAGCGGTAACCCTAACCTTCTCCCTACCCTAACCTAACCCTAAACCAAGTTCTAATACTAAGCTTAATCCTAACTCTAACCTTAACCCTAACCCTTACACTAACCCTCACTATTACCTGAAAATTCACCCTAACCCTAACTCTAACTCTAACCCTAACCATAGCCCCTATCCTAAACCCTCACCTTAACTGTAAACCTAACCCTAACCTTCACCCTCACCCTAACCTCTAACCGTATCCCCAAATCTAAACCTAACGCTATTCCTAAACTTATCCCTAACCCTAACCCAAACACAAACACTAACCCTAATCTAACACTAACCCTAATCTTAACCCTACCCTAACCATAAACCTAACCCTAACGCCCTAAACCGAACCTCTAACACTAACTATAATCCTCACCGTAATCCTAACCCTTTTCTTAACCCTCACCCTGAACCTAAACGTCACTCTAACCCTGAACCTCAATCTAACATTAACACTAAAAGTAACTCCTAACCCTAACCCGAACCCTAAACCTAACCTTAACACTAACCTGAACACAAAATCAAACTCTAGCCCTAACCATAATAACCCTCGCCCCATCCTAAATTTCATCCAACCCTAACCTTAACCCTAAACCTAAACCTAACCCAAACCCTAACCTTAAACCAAACTCTAACCGTAACACTACTCCACCTCTGACACTAAAACTAAGCCTTACATTAGCCCTGAATCTAACCCCAGACCTAGTCCGAATTCTAACCGTAGACCTAATCCTAACACTAACCCAAACTCTAACCTTGATCCGAAATAGAACACTAAGTCTAATTCGAAACCTGAACCGAAACCGAAATCTTACGCTACACCTAACCCTAAACCTAACCCCAACTCTAATCCTAAACATAACACTTACCCTAAACCCTCACCTTAACTGTGAAACTAACCATAACCCTCACCCTAAACCCTAACAATATCCCCCAACCATAACCCTATGGCTATCCCTAAGCCGAACACTAACCTGAATCCCTAAGCCCTAACGATAACACTAACCCTAACCCAAACCCTAACCCCTAACACAAAGCCTAACCCAAACCTTAACCCTAACTCTCACCCTAACTCTAACACTAACCCTAAACCTAATCATAAACCTAACCCTAACCCTAACCCAAAACTAAGCATGACCAGAACCACAATGACTAACCGGAACCCTCACCCAAACCCTAACCCGAAACTAAAACTGTAACCCCTAACACCTGACCAGAACCATAATCCTAACCCTACCCAAACCTAACCCTAAACCTCACCCTCACCCCAACCACAACGCCTAACACAAGCCATGACCCTAACCCTAACTGGAACACTAAACTTAACCCTAACCTAAAACCTAAAACTAACCCTAAAGCTAAACAGAACCCGTCAACTTTACTCTAACACGAAACACAACCTTAACACTAACCTGAAACCTAAACCAAACCTCAGCCATAACCCTAACCCTAACCCTCACCCTCACCCTATCTTAAACTTCCCCGTATCCCTAACCTAAAGCTCACCCTAACTCTAAACCTGTCCCTACCCCGAAACCTAACCCTAATCTTAACCTTGGCCCACCTGTAACCCTAAAACTAACCGTTACAATAACTCTGGTCCTAACCCTCACCCTAAACCTAATCCTAATCCTAACCCTGACCGTAATCCTAACCCTGACCGTAACCCTAACCTAACCTTAACCCTAACTTTAACCCTGCCATAAACTCAAACCTAAACCTCACCCCTAACAATAACTCTAACCCTAACCCTAAAACGAACCCTCACCTTTAACCAAAATTTCACTGTACCCATAACCCTAAACCTACCCTAACTTCATGGCAATCGTAACCTTAACCTAAATTAAACCTAACCCTGAACCTACCTCTAACCCTAACCCTAAACCTAACCCCAACCCTAACCCTGACCCTAACGTGAACCCTAACCCCTAACCCTAACCCTAACTCTCACACTTAACATAAACTTCACCCTAACCCTAACCCTAAAACTAAAAATAATACTAAATCTCCCCCAACTCTGACCCTGACCCTAATCCTAACCATAAACCTAACCCTAACCCTAAACTTAACCCTAACCCTGTCCCTAACCCGAATCCTAACCTTAAAACTTACCCTACACACTCAGCTTCAATGGAAACCTAGCACTAACCCTCACACTAACATCTAAACCTAAACCCTACCCTTAACCTAAGCCTATCTCTAACCTTAACCTAGCCCTAAACCTAACCATGACTTAACCCTAACACTTACCCTAAGCCTAAAACTAATCTTAACCCTAAACCTAACCCTAACCTTAACCCTAACCCTAACGCCTAATGCTGAGGCTAAGCTCAACCCTCACCCTTAACTTAAACTTCACCCTAACACCTAACCCTAAACCGAACCCTAACCCTAAAGCTCACCCTAAACCTGACCCTAACATTAATCCAAACACCAAAACCTAACCCTAACACTCATACTAACCCTCAACCTAACCCTAACCTGATCCTAAGCTTCACTCAAACACCTACCTCTAATATTTACCCTAACCCTAATCTTATCATTCACCCTAAACCTAAGCCTAACCCTAAAACTAAACCTAACCCTAAACAATTCCCTCACTCTAGCCAAAACCTAAACCTAACCCTAAGCCTCAATCTAACCCTGACCCTAACCGAGAAACCCTAAAACATCAGCTTAACCGGAAACCTAACACTAACCCTCACACGAACCCTAACCCTTTCCCTAAACCTAAGCCTATCCCTAATCCTAAACCTAACCCTGACCTAAACGTAACCCTTACCCTAACCCTAAACTTAACCCTAACCTTAACTCTACCCTAACCCTAACCCCTACAATAACTCTAAAGCTGACCCTAACCCTACACCCTAACTCTAACTCTAAACCTAACCCTAACCTAGCCCTACCTTTGACCGTAAACCAAGCGGTAACCCTAACCTTCTCCCTACCCTAACCTAACCCTAAACCAAGTTCTAATACTAAGCTTAATCCTAACTCTAACCTTAACCCTAACCCTTACACTAACCCTCACTATTACCTGAAAATTCACCCTAACCCTAACTCTAACTCTAACCCTAACCATAGCCCCTATCCTAAACCCTCACCTTAACTGTAAACCTAACCCTAACCTTCACCCTCACCCTAACCTCTAACCGTATCCCCAAATCTAAACCTAACGCTATTCCTAAACTTATCCCTAACCCTAACCCAAACACAAACACTAACCCTAATCTAACACTAACCCTAATCTTAACCCTACCCTAACCATAAACCTAACCCTAACGCCCTAAACCGAACCTCTAACACTAACTATAATCCTCACCGTAATCCTAACCCTTTTCTTAACCCTCACCCTGAACCTAAACGTCACTCTAACCCTGAACCTCAATCTAACATTAACACTAAAAGTAACTCCTAACCCTAACCCGAACCCTAAACCTAACCTTAACACTAACCTGAACACAAAATCAAACTCTAGCCCTAACCATAATAACCCTCGCCCCATCCTAAATTTCATCCAACCCTAACCTTAACCCTAAACCTAAACCTAACCCAAACCCTAACCTTAAACCAAACTCTAACCGTAACACTACTCCACCTCTGACACTAAAACTAAGCCTTACATTAGCCCTGAATCTAACCCCAGACCTAGTCCGAATTCTAACCGTAGACCTAATCCTAACACTAACCCAAACTCTAACCTTGATCCGAAATAGAACACTAAGTCTAATTCGAAACCTGAACCGAAACCGAAATCTTACGCTACACCTAACCCTAAACCTAACCCTAACTCTAATCCTAAACATAACACTTACCCTAAACCCTCACCTTAACTGTGAAACTAACCATAACCCTCACCCTAAACCCTAACAATATCCCCCAACCATAACCCTATGGCTATCCCTAACCCGAACACTAACCTGAATCCCTAAGCCCTAACGATAACACTAACCCTAACCCAAACCCTAACCCCTAACACAAAGCCTAACCCAAACCTTAACCCTAACTCTCACCCTAACTCTAACACTAACCCTAAACCTAATCATAAACCTAACCCTAACCCTAACCCAAAACTAAGCATGACCAGAACCACAATGACTAACCGGAACCCTCACCCAAACCCTAACCCGAAACTAAAACTGTAACCCCTAACACCTGACCAGAACCATAATCCTAACCCTACCCAAACCTAACCCTAAACCTCACCCTCACCCCAACCACAACGCCTAACACAAGCCATGACCCTAACCCTAACTGGAACACTAAACTTAACCCTAACCTAAAACCTAAAACTAACCCTAAAGCTAAACAGAACCCGTCAACTTTACTCTAACACGAAACACAACCTTAACACTAACCTGAAACCTAAACCAAACCTCAGCCATAACCCTAACCCTAACCCTCACCCTCACCCTATCTTAAACTTCCCCGTATCCCTAACCTAAAGCTCACCCTAACTCTAAACCTGTCCCTACCCCGAAACCTAACCCTAATCTTAACCTTGGCCCACCTGTAACCCTAAAACTAACCATTACAATAACTCTGGTCCTAACCCTCACCCTAAACCTAATCCTAATCCTAACCCTGACCGTAATCCTAACCCTGACCGTAACCCTAACCTAACCTTAACCCTAACTTTAACCCTGCCATAAACTCAAACCTAAACCTCACCCCTAACAATAACTCTAACTCTAACCCTAAAACGAACCCTCACCTTTAACCAAAATTTCACTGTACCCATAACCCTAAACCTACCCTAACTTCATGGCAATCCTAACCTTAACCTAAATTAAACCTAACCCTGAACCTACCTCTAACCCTAACCCTAAACCTAACCCCAACCCTAACCCTGACCCTAACGTGAACCCTAACCCCTAACCCTAACCCTAACTCTCACACTTAACATAAACTTCACCCTAACCCTAACCCTAAAACTAAAAATAATACTAAATCTCCCCCAACTCTGACCCTGACCCTAATCCTAACCATAAACCTAACCCTAACCCTAAACTTAACCCTAACCCTGTCCCTAACCCTAATCCTAACCTTAAAACTTACCCTACACACTCAGCTTCAATGGAAACCTAGCACTAACCCTCACACTAACATCTAAACCTAAACCCTACCCTTAACCTAAGCCTATCTCTAACCTTAACCTAGCCCTAAACCTAACCATGACTTAACCCTAAAACTTACCCTAAGCCTAAAACTGATCTTAACCCTAAACCTAACCCTAACCTTAACCCTAACCCTAACGCCTAATGCTGAGGCTAAGCTCAACCCTCACCCTTAACTTAAACTTCACCTTAACACCTAACCCTAAACCGAACCCTAACCCTAAAGCTCACCCTAAACCTGACCCTAACATTAATCCAAACACCAAAACCTAACCCTAACACTCATACTAACCCTCAACCTAACCCTAACCTGATCCTAAGCTTCACTCAAACACCTACCTCTAATATTTACCCTAACCCTAATCTTATCATTCACCCTAAACCTAAGCCTAACCCTAAAACTAAACCTAACCCTAAACAATTCCCTCACTCTAGCCAAAACCTAAACCTAACCCTAAGCCTCAATCTAACCCTGACCCTAACCGAGAAACCCTAAAACATCAGCTTAACCGGAAACCTAACACTAACCCTCACACGAACCCTAACCCTTTCCCTAAACCTAAGCCTATCCCTAATCCTAAACCTAACCCTGACCTAAACGTAACCCTTACCCTAACCCTAAACTTAACCCTAACCTTAACTCTACCCTAACCCTAACCCCTACAATAACTCTAAAGCTGACCCTAACCCTACACCCTAACTCTAACTCTAAACCTAACCCTAACCTAGCCCTACCTTTGACCGTAAACCAAGCGGTAACCCTAACCTTCTCCCTACCCTAACCTAACCCTAAACCAAGTTCTAATACTAAGCTTAATCCTAACTCTAACCTTAACCCTAACCCTTACACTAACCCTCACTATTACCTGAAAATTCACCCTAACCCTAACTCTAACTCTAACCCTAACCATAGCCCCTATCCTAAACCCTCACCTTAACTGTAAACCTAACCCTAACCTTCACCCTCACCCTAACCTCTAACCGTATCCCCAAATCTAAACCTAACGCTATTCCTAAACTTATCCCTAACCCTAACCCAAACACAAACACTAACCCTAATCTAACACTAACCCTAATCTTAACCCTACCCTAACCATAAACCTAACCCTAACGCCCTAAACCGAACCTCTAACACTAACTATAATCCTCACCGTAATCCTAACCCTTTTCTTAACCCTCACCCTGAACCTAAACGTCACTCTAACCCTGAACCTCAATCTAACATTAACACTAAAAGTAACTCCTAACCCTAACCCGAACCCTAAACCTAACCTTAACACTAACCTGAACACATAATCAAACTCTAGCCCTAACAATAATAACCCTCGCCCCATCCTAAATTTCATCCAACCCTAACCTTAACCCTAAACCTAAACCTAACCCAAACCCTAACCTTAAACCAAACTCTAACCATAACACTACTCCACCTCTGACACTAAAACTAAGCCTTACATTAGCCCTGAATCTAACCCCAGACCTAGTCCGAATTCTAACCGTAGACCTAATCCTAACACTAACCCAAACTCTAACCTTGATCCGAAATAGAACACTAAGTCTAATTCGAAACCTGAACCGAAACCGAAATCTTACGCTACACCTAACCCTAAACCTAACCCTAACTCTAATCCTAAACATAACACTTACCCTAAACCCTCACCTTAACTGTGAAACTAACCATAACCCTCACCCTAAACCCTAACAATATCCCCCAACCATAACCCTATGGCTATCCCTAACCCGAACACTAACCTGAATCCCTAAGCCCTAACGATAACACTAACCCTAACCCAAACCCTAACCCCTAACACAAAGCCTAACCCAAACCTTAACCCTAACTCTCACCCTAACTCTAACACTAACCCTAAACCTAATCATAAACCTAACCCTAACCCTAACCCAAAACTAAGCATGACCAGAACCACAATGACTAACCGGAACCCTCACCCAAACCCTAACCCGAAACTAAAACTGTAACCCCTAACACCTGACCAGAACCATAATCCTAACCCTACCCAAACCTAACCCTAAACCTCACCCTCACCCCAACCACAACGCCTAACACAAGCCATGACCCTAACCCTAACTGGAACACTAAACTTAACCCTAACCTAAAACCTAAAACTAACCCTAAAGCTAAACAGAACCCGTCAACTTTACTCTAACACGAAACACAACCTTAACACTAACCTGAAACCTAAACCAAACCTCAGCCATAACCCTAACCCTAACCCTCACCCTCACCCTATCTTAAACTTCCCCGTATCCCTAACCTAAAGCTCACCCTAACTCTAAACCTGTCCCTACCCCGAAACCTAACCCTAATCTTAACCTTGGCCCACCTGTAACCCTAAAACTAACCGTTACAATAACTCTGGTCCTAACCCTCACCCTAAACCTAATCCTAATCCTAACCCTGACCGTAATCCTAACCCTGACCGTAACCCTAACCTAACCTTAACCCTAACTTTAACCCTGCCATAAACTCAAACCTAAACCTCACCCCTAACAATAACTCTAACCCTAACCCTAAAACGAACCCTCACCTTTAACCAAAATTTCACTGTACCCATAACCCTAAACCTACCCTAACTTCATGGCAATCGTAACCTTAACCTAAATTAAACCTAACCCTGAACCTACCTCTAACCCTAACCCTAAACCTAACCCCAACCCTAACCCTGACCCTAACGTGAACCCTAACCCCTAACCCTAACCCTAACTCTCACACTTAACATAAACTTCACCCTAACCCTAACCCTAAAACTAAAAATAATACTAAATCTCCCCCAACTCTGACCCTGACCCTAATCCTAACCATAAACCTAACCCTAACCCTAAACTTAACCCTAACCCTGTCCCTCACTCTATCTCTTACCCTAATCCTAACCTTAAAACTTACCCTACACACTCAGCTTCAATGGAAACCTAGCACTAACCCTCACACTAACATCTAAACCTAAACCCTACCCTTAACCTAAGCCTATCTCTAACCTTAACCTAGCCCTAAACCTAACCATGACTTAACCCTAACACTTACCCTAAGCCTAAAACTAATCTTAACCCTAAACCTAACCCTAACCTTAACCCTAACCCTAACGCCTAATGCTGAGGCTAAGCTCAACCCTCACCCTTAACTTCAACTTCACCCTAACACCTAACCCTAAACCGAACCCTAACCCTAAAGCTCACCCTAAACCTGACCCTAACATTAATCCAAACACCAAAACCTAACCCTAACACTCATACTAACCCTCAACCTAACCCTAACCTGATCCTAAGCTTCACTCAAACACCTACCTCTAATATTTACCCTAACCCTAATCTTATCATTCACCCTAAACCTAAGCCTAACCCTAAAACTAAACCTAACCCTAAACAATTCCCTCACTCTAGCCAAAACCTAAACCTAACCCTAAGCCTCAATCTAACCCTGACCCTAACCGAGAAACCCTAAAACATCAGCTTAACCGGAAACCTAACACTAACCCTCACACGAACCCTAACCCTTTCCCTAAACCTAAGCCTATCCCTAATCCTAAACCTAACCCTGACCTAAACGTAACCCTTACCCTAACCCTAAACTTAACCCTAACCTTAACTCTACCCTAACCCTAACCCCTACAATAACTCTAAAGCTGACCCTAACCCTACACCCTAACTCTAACTCTAAACCTAACCCTAACCTAGCCCTACCTTTGACCGTAAACCAAGCGGTAACCCTAACCTTCTCCCTACCCTAACCTAACCCTAAACCAAGTTCTAATACTAAGCTTAATCCTAACTCTAACCTTAACCCTAACCCTTACACTAACCCTCACTATTACCTGAAAATTCACCCTAACCCTAACTCTAACTCTAACCCTAACCATAGCCCCTATCCTAAACCCTCACCTTAACTGTAAACCTAACCCTAACCTTCACCCTCACCCTAACCTCTAACCGTATCCCCAAATCTAAACCTAACGCTATTCCTAAACTTATCCCTAACCCTAACCCAAACACAAACACTAACCCTAATCTAACACTAACCCTAATCTTAACCCTACCCTAACCATAAACCTAACCCTAACGCCCTAAACCGAACCTCTAACACTAACTGTAATCCTCACCGTAATCCTAACCCTTTTCTTAACCCTCACCCTGAACCTAAACGTCACTCTAACCCTGAACCTCAATCTAACATTAACACTAAAAGTAACTCCTAACCCTAACCCGAACCCTAAACCTAACCTTAACACTAACCTGAACACAAAATCAAACTCTAGCCCTAACCATAATAACCCTCGCCCCATCCTAAATTTCATCCAACCCTAACCTTAACCCTAAACCTAAACCTAACCCAAACCCTAACCTTAAACCAAACTCTAACCATAACACTACTCCACCTCTGACACTAAAACTAAGCCTTACTTTAGCCCTGAATCTAACCCCAGACCTAGTCCGAATTCTAACCGTAGACCTAATCCTAACACTAACCCAAACTCTAACCTTGATCCGAAATAGAACACTAAGTCTAATTCGAAACCTGAACCGAAACCGAAATCTTACGCTACACCTAACCCTAAACCTAACCCTAACTCTAATCCTAAACATAACACTTACCCTAAACCCTCACCTTAACTGTGAAACTAACCATAACCCTCACCCTAAACCCTAACAATATCCCCCAACCATAACCCTATGGCTATCCCTAACCCGAACACTAACCTGAATCCCTAAGCCCTAACGATAACACTAACCCTAACCCAAACCCTAACCCCTAACACAAAGCCTAACCCAAACCTTAACCCTAACTCTCACCCTAACTCTAACACTAACCCTAAACCTAATCATAAACCTAACCCTAACTCTAACCCAAAACTAAGCATGACCAGAACCACAATGACTAACCGGAACCCTCACCCAAACCCTAACCCGAAACTAAAACTGTAACCCCTAACACCTGACCAGAACCATAATCCTAACCCTACCCAAACCTAACCCTAAACCTCACCCTCACCCCAACCACAACGCCTAACACAAGCCATGACCCTAACCCTAACTGGAACACTAAACTTAACCCTAACCTAAAACCTAAAACTAACCCTAAAGCTAAACAGAACCCGTCAACTTTACTCTAACACGAAACACAACCTTAACACTAACCTGAAACCTAAACCAAACCTCAGCCATAACCCTAACCCTAACCCTCACCCTCACCCTATCTTAAACTTCCCCGTATCCCTAACCTAAAGCTCACCCTAACTCTAAACCTGTCCCTACCCCGAAACCTAACCCTAATCTTAACCTTGGCCCACCTGTAACCCTAAAACTAACCATTACAATAACTCTGGTCCTAACCCTCACCCTAAACCTAATCCTAATCCTAACCCTGACCGTAATCCTAACCCTGACCGTAACCCTAACCTAACCTTAACCCTAACTTTAACCCTGCCATAAACTCCAACCTAAACCTCATCCCTAACAATAACTCTAACCCTAACCCTAAAACGAACCCTCACCTTTAACCAAAATTTCACTGTACCCATAACCCTAAATCTACCCTAACTTCATGGCAATCGTAACCTTAACCTAAATTAAACCTAACCCTGAACCTACCTCTAACCCTAACCCTAAACCTAACCCCAACCCTAACCCTGACCCTAACGTGAACCCTAACCCCTAACCCTAACCCTAACTCTCACACTTAACATAAACTTCACCCTAACCCTAACCCTAAAACTAAAAATAATACTAAATCTCCCCCAACTCTGACCCTGACCCTAATCCTAGCCATAAACCTAACCCTAACCCTAAACTTAACCCTAACCCTGTCCCTAACTCTATCTCTAACCCTAATCCTAACCTTAAAACTTACCCTACACACTCAGCTTCAATGGAAACCTAGCACTAACCCTCACACTAACATCTAAACCTAAACCCTACCCTTAACCTAAGCCTATCTCTAACCTTAACCTAGCCCTAAACCTAACCATGACTTAACCCTAACACTTACCCTAAGCCTAAAACTAATCTTAACCCTAAACCTAACCCTAACCTTAACCCTAACCCTAACGCCTAATGCTGAGGCTAAGCTCAACCCTCACCCTTAACTTCAACTTCACCCTAACACCTAACCCTAAACCGAACCCTAACCCTAAAGCTCACCCTAAACCTGACCCTAACATTAATCCAAACACCAAAACCTAACCCTAACACTCATACTAACCCTCAACCTAACCCTAACCTGATCCTAAGCTTCACTCAAACACCTACCTCTAATATTTACCCTAACCCTAATCTTATCATTCACCCTAAACCTAAGCCTAACCCTAAAACTAAACCTAACCCTAAACAATTCCCTCACTCTAGCCAAAACCTAAACCTAACCCTAAGCCTCAATCTAACCCTGACCCTAACCGAGAAACCCTAAAACATCAGCTTAACCGGAAACCTAACACTAACCCTCACACGAACCCTAACCCTTTCCCTAAACCTAAGCCTATCCCTAATCCTAAACCTAACCCTGACCTAAACGTAACCCTTACCCTAACCCTAAACTTAACCCTAACCTTAACTCTACCCTAACCCTAACCCCTACAATAACTCTAAAGCTGACCCTAACCCTACACCCTAACTCTAACTCTAAACCTAACCCTAACCTAGCCCTACCTTTGACCGTAAACCAAGCGGTAACCCTAACCTTCTCCCTACCCTAACCTAACCCTAAACCAAGTTCTAATACTAAGCTTAATCCTAACTCTAACCTTAACCCTAACCCTTACACTAACCCTCACTATTACCTGAAAATTCACCCTAACCCTAACTCTAACTCTAACCCTAACCATAGCCCCTATCCTAAACCCTCACCTTAACTGTAAACCTAACCCTAACCTTCACCCTCACCCTAACCTCTAACCGTATCCCCAAATCTAAACCTAACGCTATTCCTAAACTTATCCCTAACCCTAACCCAAACACAAACACTAACCCTAATCTAACACTAACCCTAATCTTAACCCTACCCTAACCATAAACCTAACCCTAACGCCCTAAACCGAACCTCTAACACTAACTATAATCCTCACCGTAATCCTAACCCTTTTCTTAACCCTCACCCTGAACCTAAACGTCACTCTAACCCTGAACCTCAATCTAACATTAACACTAAAAGTAACTCCTAACCCTAACCCGAACCCTAAACCTAACCTTAACACTAACCTGAACACAAAATCAAACTCTAGCCCTAACCATAATAACCCTCGCCCCATCCTAAATTTCATCCAACCCTAACCTTAACCCTAAACCTAAACCTAACCCAAACCCTAACCTTAAACCAAACTCTAACCATAACACTACTCCACCTCTGACACTAAAACTAAGCCTTACATTAGCCCTGAATCTAACCCCAGACCTAGTCCGAATTCTAACCGTAGACCTAATCCTAACACTAACCCAAACTCTAACCTTGATCCGAAATAGAACACTAAGTCTAATTCGAAACCTGAACCGAAACCGAAATCTTACGCTACACCTAACCCTAAACCTAACCCTAACTCTAATCCTAAACATAACACTTACCCTAAACCCTCACCTTAACTGTGAAACTAACCATAACCCTCACCCTAAACCCTAACAATATCCCCCAACCATAACCCTATGGCTATCCCTAAGCCGAACACTAACCTGAATCCCTAAGCCCTAACGATAACACTAACCCTAACCCAAACCCTAACCCCTAACACAAAGCCTAACCCAAACCTTAACCCTAACTCTCACCCTAACTCTAACACTAACCCTAAACCTAATCATAAACCTAACCCTAACCCTAACCCAAAACTAAGCATGACCAGAACCACAATGACTAACCGGAACCCTCACCCAAACCCTAACCCGAAACTAAAACTGTAACCCCTAACACCTGACCAGAACCATAATCCTAACCCTACCCAAACCTAACCCTAAACCTCACCCTCACCCCAACCACAACGCCTAACACAAGCCATGACCCTAACCCTAACTGGAACACTAAACTTAACCCTAACCTAAAACCTAAAACTAACCCTAAAGCTAAACAGAACCCGTCAACTTTACTCTAACACGAAACACAACCTTAACACTAACCTGAAACCTAAACCAAACCTCAGCCATAACCCTAACCCTAACCCTCACCCTCACCCTATCTTAAACTTCCCCGTATCCCTAACCTAAAGCTCACCCTAACTCTAAACCTGTCCCTACCCCGAAACCTAACCCTAATCTTAACCTTGGCCCACCTGTAACCCTAAAACTAACCGTTACAATAACTCTGGTCCTAACCCTCACCCTAAACCTAATCCTAATCCTAACCCTGACCGTAATCCTAACCCTGACCGTAACCCTAACCTAACCTTAACCCTAACTTTAACCCTGCCATAAACTCAAACCTAAACCTCACCCCTAACAATAACTCTAACCCTAACCCTAAAACGAACCCTCACCTTTAACCAAAATTTCACTGTACCCATAACCCTAAACCTACCCTAACTTCATGGCAATCGTAACCTTAACCTAAATTAAACCTAACCCTGAACCTACCTCTAACCCTAACCCTAAACCTAACCCCAACCCTAACCCTGACCCTAACGTGAACCCTAACCCCTAACCCTAACCCTAACTCTCACACTTAACATAAACTTCACGCTAACCCTAACCCTAAAACTAAAAATAATACTAAATCTCCCCCAACTCTGACCCTGACCCTAATCCTAGCCATAAACCTAACCCTAACCCTAAACTTAACCCTAACCCTGTCCCTAACCCTAATCCTAACCTTAAAACTTACCCTACACACTCAGCTTCAATGGAAACCTAGCACTAACCCTCACACTAACATCTAAACCTAAACCCTACCCTTAACCTAAGCCTATCTCTAACCTTAACCTAGCCCTAAACCTAACCATGACTTAACCCTAACACTTACCCTAAGCCTAAAACTAATCTTAACCCTAAACCTAACCCTAACCTTAACCCTAACCCTAACGCCTAATGCTGAGGCTAAGCTCAACCCTCACCCTTAACTTAAACTTCACCCTAACACCTAACCCTAAACCGAACCCTAACCCTAAAGCTCACCCTAAACCTGACCCTAACATTAATCCAAACACCAAAACCTAACCCTAACACTCATACTAACCCTCAACCTAACCCTAACCTGATCCTAAGCTTCACTCAAACACCTACCTCTAATATTTACCCTAACCCTAATCTTATCATTCACCCTAAACCTAAGCCTAACCCTAAAACTAAACCTAACCCTAAACAATTCCCTCACTCTAGCCAAAACCTAAACCTAACCCTAAGCCTCAATCTAACCCTGACCCTAACCGAGAAACCCTAAAACATCAGCTTAACCGGAAACCTAACACTAACCCTCACACGAACCCTAACCCTTTCCCTAAACCTAAGCCTATCCCTAATCCTAAACCTAACCCTGACCTAAACGTAACCCTTACCCTAACCCTAAACTTAACCCTAACCTTAACTCTACCCTAACCCTAACCCCTACAATAACTCTAAAGCTGACCCTAACCCTACACCCTAACTCTAACTCTAAACCTAACCCTAACCTAGCCCTACCTTTGACCGTAAACCAAGCGGTAACCCTAACCTTCTCCCTACCCTAACCTAACCCTAAACCAAGTTCTAATACTAAGCTTAATCCTAACTCTAACCTTAACCCTAACCCTTACACTAACCCTCACTATTACCTGAAAATTCACCCTAACCCTAACTCTAACTCTAACCCTAACCATAGCCCCTATCCTAAACCCTCACCTTAACTGTAAACCTAACCCTAACCTTCACCCTCACCCTAACCTCTAACCGTATCCCCAAATCTAAACCTAACGCTATTCCTAAACTTATCCCTAACCCTAACCCAAACACAAACACTAACCCTAATCTAACACTAACCCTAATCTTAACCCTACCCTAACCATAAACCTAACCCTAACGCCCTAAACCGAACCTCTAACACTAACTATAATCCTCACCGTAATCCTAACCCTTTTCTTAACCCTCACCCTGAACCTAAACGTCACTCTAACCCTGAACCTCAATCTAACATTAACACTAAAAGTAACTCCTAACCCTAACCCGAACCCTAAACCTAACCTTAACACTAACCTGAACACAAAATCAAACTCTAGCCCTAACCATAATAACCCTCGCCCCATCCTAAATTTCATCCAACCCTAACCTTAACCCTAAACCTAAACCTAACCCAAACCCTAACCTTAAACCAAACTCTAACCATAACACTACTCCACCTCTGACACTAAAACTAAGCCTTACATTAGCCCTGAATCTAACCCCAGACCTAGTCCGAATTCTAACCGTAGACCTAATCCTAACACTAACCCAAACTCTAACCTTGATCCGAAATAGAACACTAAGTCTAATTCGAAACCTGAACCGAAACCGAAATCTTACGCTACACCTAACCCTAAACCTAACCCTAACTCTAATCCTAAACATAACACTTACCCTAAACCCTCACCTTAACTGTGAAACTAACCATAACCCTCACCCTAAACCCTAACAATATCCCCCAACCATAACCCTATGGCTATCCCTAAGCCGAACACTAACCTGAATCCCTAAGCCCTAACGATAACACTAACCCTAACCCAAACCCTAACCCCTAACACAAAGCCTAACCCAAACCTTAACCCTAACTCTCACCCTAACTCTAACACTAACCCTAAACCTAATCATAAACCTAACCCTAACCCTAACCCAAAACTAAGCATGACCAGAACCACAATGACTAACCGGAACCCTCACCCAAACCCTAACCCGAAACTAAAACTGTAACCCCTAACACCTGACCAGAACCATAATCCTAACCCTACCCAAACCTAACCCTAAACCTCACCCTCACCCCAACCACAACGCCTAACACAAGCCATGACCCTAACCCTAACTGGAACACTAAACTTAACCCTAACCTAAAACCTAAAACTAACCCTAAAGCTAAACAGAACCCGTCAACTTTACTCTAACACGAAACACAACCTTAACACTAACCTGAAACCTAAACCAAACCTCAGCCATAACCCTAACCCTAACCCTCACCCTCACCCTATCTTAAACTTCCCCGTATCCCTAACCTAAAGCTCACCCTAACTCTAAACCTGTCCCTACCCCGAAACCTAACCCTAATCTTAACCTTGGCCCACCTGTAACCCTAAAACTAACCGTTACAATAACTCTGGTCCTAACCCTCACCCTAAACCTAATCCTAATCCTAACCCTGACCGTAATCCTAACCCTGACCGTAACCCTAACCTAACCTTAACCCTAACTTTAACCCTGCCATAAACTCAAACCTAAACCTCACCCCTAACAATAACTCTAACCCTAACCCTAAAACGAACCCTCACCTTTAACCAAAATTTCACTGTACCCATAACCCTAAACCTACCCTAACTTCATGGCAATCGTAACCTTAACCTAAATTAAACCTAACCCTGAACCTACCTCTAACCCTAACCCTAAACCTAACCCCAACCCTAACCCTGACCCTAACGTGAACCCTAACCCCTAACCCTAACCCTAACTCTCACACTTAACATAAACTTCACGCTAACCCTAACCCTAAAACTAAAAATAATACTAAATCTCCCCCAACTCTGACCCTGACCCTAATCCTAGCCATAAACCTAACCCTAACCCTAAACTTAACCCTAACCCTGTCCCTAACCCTAATCCTAACCTTAAAACTTACCCTACACACTCAGCTTCAATGGAAACCTAGCACTAACCCTCACACTAACATCTAAACCTAAACCCTACCCTTAACCTAAGCCTATCTCTAACCTTAACCTAGCCCTAAACCTAACCATGACTTAACCCTAACACTTACCCTAAGCCTAAAACTAATCTTAACCCTAAACCTAACCCTAACCTTAACCCTAACCCTAACGCCTAATGCTGAGGCTAAGCTCAACCCTCACCCTTAACTTAAACTTCACCCTAACACCTAACCCTAAACCGAACCCTAACCCTAAAGCTCACCCTAAACCTGACCCTAACATTAATCCAAACACCAAAACCTAACCCTAACACTCATACTAACCCTCAACCTAACCCTAACCTGATCCTAAGCTTCACTCAAACACCTACCTCTAATATTTACCCTAACCCTAATCTTATCATTCACCCTAAACCTAAGCCTAACCCTAAAACTAAACCTAACCCTAAACAATTCCCTCACTCTAGCCAAAACCTAAACCTAACCCTAAGCCTCAATCTAACCCTGACCCTAACCGAGAAACCCTAAAACATCAGCTTAACCGGAAACCTAACACTAACCCTCACACGAACCCTAACCCTTTCCCTAAACCTAAGCCTATCCCTAATCCTAAACCTAACCCTGACCTAAACGTAACCCTTACCCTAACCCTAAACTTAACCCTAACCTTAACTCTACCCTAACCCTAACCCCTACAATAACTCTAAAGCTGACCCTAACCCTACACCCTAACTCTAACTCTAAACCTAACCCTAACCTAGCCCTACCTTTGACCGTAAACCAAGCGGTAACCCTAACCTTCTCCCTACCCTAACCTAACCCTAAACCAAGTTCTAATACTAAGCTTAATCCTAACTCTAACCTTAACCCTAACCCTTACACTAACCCTCACTATTACCTGAAAATTCACCCTAACCCTAACTCTAACTCTAACCCTAACCATAGCCCCTATCCTAAACCCTCACCTTAACTGTAAACCTAACCCTAACCTTCACCCTCACCCTAACCTCTAACCGTATCCCCAAATCTAAACCTAACGCTATTCCTAAACTTATCCCTAACCCTAACCCAAACACAAACACTAACCCTAATCTAACACTAACCCTAATCTTAACCCTACCCTAACCATAAACCTAACCCTAACGCCCTAAACCGAACCTCTAACACTAAGTATAATCCTCACCGTAATCCTAACCCTTTTCTTAACCCTCACCCTGAACCTAAACGTCACTCTAACCCTGAACCTCAATCTAACATTAACACTAAAAGTAACTCCTAACCCTAACCCGAACCCTAAACCTAACCTTAACACTAACCTGAACACAAAATCAAACTCTAGCCCTAACCATAATAACCCTCGCCCCATCCTAAATTTCATCCAACCCTAACCTTAACCCTAAACCTAAACCTAACCCAAACCCTAACCTTAAACCAAACTCTAACCATAACTCTACTCCACCTCTGACACTAAAACTAAGCCTTACATTAGCCCTGAATCTAACCCCAGACCTAGTCCGAATTCTAACCGTAGACCTAATCCTAACACTAACCCAAACTCTAACCTTGATCCGAAATAGAACACTAAGTCTAATTCGAAACCTGAACCGAAACCGAAATCTTACGCTACACCTAACCCTAAACCTAACCCTAACTCTAATCCTAAACATAACACTTACCCTAAACCCTCACCTTAACTGTGAAACTAACCATAACCCTCACCCTAAACCCTAACAATATCCCCCAACCATAACCCTATGGCTATCCCTAACCCGAACACTAACCTGAATCCCTAAGCCCTAACGATAACACTAACCCTAACCCAAACCCTAACCCCTAACACAAAGCCTAACCCAAACCTTAACCCTAACTCTCACCCTAACTCTAACACTAACCCTAAACCTAATCATAAACCTAACCCTAACCCTAACCCAAAACTAAGCATGACCAGAACCACAATGACTAACCGGAACCCTCACCCAAACCCTAACCCGAAACTAAAACTGTAACCCCTAACACCTGACCAGAACCATAATCCTAACCCTACCCAAACCTAACCCTAAACCTCACCCTCACCCCAACCACAACGCCTAACACAAGCCATGACCCTAACCCTAACTGGAACACTAAACTTAACCCTAACCTAAAACCTAAAACTAACCCTAAAGCTAAACAGAACCCGTCAACTTTACTCTAACACGAAACACAACCTTAACACTAACCTGAAACCTAAACCAAACCTCAGCCATAACCCTAACCCTAACCCTCACCCTCACCCTATCTTAAACTTCCCCGTATCCCTAACCTAAAGCTCACCCTAACTCTAAACCTGTCCCTACCCCGAAACCTAACCCTAATCTTAACCTTGGCCCACCTGTAACCCTAAAACTAACCGTTACAATAACTCTGGTCCTAACCCTCACCCTAAACCTAATCCTAATCCTAACCCTGACCGTAATCCTAACCCTGACCGTAACCCTAACCTAACCTTAACCCTAACTTTAACCCTGCCATAAACTCAAACCTAAACCTCACCCCTAACAATAACTCTAACCCTAACCCTAAAACGAACCCTCACCTTTAACCAAAATTTCACTGTACCCATAACCCTAAACCTACCCTAACTTCATGGCAATCGTAACCTTAACCTAAATTAAACCTAACCCTGAACCTACCTCTAACCCTAACCCTAAACCTAACCCCAACCCTAACCCTGACCCTAACGTGAACCCTAACCCCTAACCCTAACCCTAACTCTCACACTTAACATAAACTTCACCCTAACCCTAACCCTAAAACTAAAAATAATACTAAATCTCCCCCAACTCTGACCCTGACCCTAATCCTAGCCATAAACCTAACCCTAACCCTAAACTTAACCCTAACCCTGTCCCTAACCCTAATCCTAACCTTAAAACTTACCCTACACACTCAGCTTCAATGGAAACCTAGCACTAACCCTCACACTAACATCTAAACCTAAACCCTACCCTTAACCTAAGCCTATCTCTAACCTTAACCTAGCCCTAAACCTAACCATGACTTAACCCTAACACTTACCCTAAGCCTAAAACTAATCTTAACCCTAAACCTAACCCTAACCTTAACCCTAACCCTAACGCCTAATGCTGAGGCTAAGCTCAACCCTCACCCTTAACTTAAACTTCACCCTAACACCTAACCCTAAACCGAACCCTAACCCTAAAGCTCACCCTAAACCTGACCCTAACATTAATCCAAACACCAAAACCTAACCCTAACACTCATACTAACCCTCAACCTAACCCTAACCTGATCCTAAGCTTCACTCAAACACCTACCTCTAATATTTACCCTAACCCTAATCTTATCATTCACCCTAAACCTAAGCCTAACCCTAAAACTAAACCTAACCCTAAACAATTCCCTCACTCTAGCCAAAACCTAAACCTAACCCTAAGCCTCAATCTAACCCTGACCCTAACCGAGAAACCCTAAAACATCAGCTTAACCGGAAACCTAACACTAACCCTCACACGAACCCTAACCCTTTCCCTAAACCTAAGCCTATCCCTAATCCTAAACCTAACCCTGACCTAAACGTAACCCTTACCCTAACCCTAAACTTAACCCTAACCTTAACTCTACCCTAACCCTAACCCCTACAATAACTCTAAAGCTGACCCTAACCCTACACCCTAACTCTAACTCTAAACCTAACCCTAACCTAGCCCTACCTTTGACCGTAAACCAAGCGGTAACCCTAACCTTCTCCCTACCCTAACCTAACCCTAAACCAAGTTCTAATACTAAGCTTAATCCTAACTCTAACCTTAACCCTAACCCTTACACTAACCCTCACTATTACCTGAAAATTCACCCTAACCCTAACTCTAACTCTAACCCTAACCATAGCCCCTATCCTAAACCCTCACCTTAACTGTAAACCTAACCCTAACCTTCACCCTCACCCTAACCTCTAACCGTATCCCCAAATCTAAACCTAACGCTATTCCTAAACTTATCCCTAACCCTAACCCAAACACAAACACTAACCCTAATCTAACACTAACCCTAATCTTAACCCTACCCTAACCATAAACCTAACCCTAACGCCCTAAACCGAACCTCTAACACTAACTATAATCCTCACCGTAATCCTAACCCTTTTCTTAACCCTCACCCTGAACCTAAACGTCACTCTAACCCTGAACCTAAATCTAACATTAACACTAAAAGTAACTCCTAACCCTAACCCGAACCCTAAACCTAACCTTAACACTAACCTGAACACAAAATCAAACTCTAGCCCTAACCATAATAACCCTCGCCCCATCCTAAATTTCATCCAACCCTAACCTTAACCCTAAACCTAAACCTAACCCAAACCCTAACTTTAAACCAAACTCTAACCATAACACTACTCCACCTCTGACACTAAAACTAAGCCTTACATTAGCCCTGAATCTAACCCCAGACCTAGTCCGAATTCTAACCGTAGACCTAATCCTAACACTAACCCAAACTCTAACCTTGATCCGAAATAGAACACTAAGTCTAATTCGAAACCTGAACCAAAACCGAAATCTTACGCTACACCTAACCCTAAACCTAACCCTAACTCTAATCCTAAACATAACACTTACCCTAAACCCTCACCTTAACTGTGAAACTAACCATAACCCTCACCCTAAACCCTAACAATATCCCCCAACCATAACCCTATGGCTATCCCTAACCCGAACACTAACCTGAATCCCTAAGCCCTAACGATAACACTAACCCTAACCCAAACCCTAACCCCTAACACAAAGCCTAACCCAAACCTTAACCCTAACTCTCACCCTAACTCTAACACTAACCCTAAACCTAATCATAAACCTAACCCTAACCCTAACCCAAAACTAAGCATGACCAGAACCACAATGACTAACCGGAACCCTCACCCAAACCCTAACCCGAAACTAAAACTGTAACCCCTAACACCTGACCAGAACCATAATCCTAACCCTACCCAAACCTAACCCTAAACCTCACCCTCACCCCAACCACAACGCCTAACACAAGCCATGACCCTAACCCTAACTGGAACACTAAACTTAACCCTAACCTAAAACCTAAAACTAACCCTAAAGCTAAACAGAACCCGTCAACTTTACTCTAACACGAAACACAACCTTAACACTAACCTGAAACCTAAACCAAACCTCAGCCATAACCCTAACCCTAACCCTCACCCTCACCCTATCTTAAACTTCCCCGTATCCCTAACCTAAAGCTCACCCTAACTCTAAACCTGTCCCTACCCCGAAACCTAACCCTAATCTTAACCTTGGCCCACCTGTAACCCTAAAACTAACCGTTACAATAACTCTGGTCCTAACCCTCACCCTAAACCTAATCCTAATCCTAACCCTGACCGTAATCCTAACCCTGACCGTAACCCTAACCTAACCTTAACCCTAACTTTAACCCTGCCATAAACTCAAACCTAAACCTCACCCCTAACAATAACTCTAACCCTAACCCTAAAACGAACCCTCACCTTTAACCAAAATTTCACTGTACCCATAACCCTAAACCTACCCTAACTTCATGGCAATCGTAACCTTAACCTAAATTAAACCTAACCCTGAACCTACCTCTAACCCTAACCCTAAACCTAACCCCAACCCTAACCCTGACCCTAACGTGAACCCTAACCCCTAACCCTAACCCTAACTCTCACACTTAACATAAACTTCACCCTAACCCTAACCCTAAAACTAAAAATAATACTAAATCTCCCCCAACTCTGACCCTGACCCTAATCCTAGCCATAAACCTAACCCTAACCCTAAACTTAACCCTAACCCTGTCCCTAACCCTAATCCTAACCTTAAAACTTACCCTACACACTCAGCTTCAATGGAAACCTAGCACTAACCCTCACACTAACATCTAAACCTAAACCCTACCCTTAACCTAAGCCTATCTCTAACCTTAACCTAGCCCTAAACCTAACCATGACTTAACCCTAACACTTACCCTAAGCCTAAAACTAATCTTAACCCTAAACCTAACCCTAACCTTAACCCTAACCCTAACGCCTAATGCTGAGGCTAAGCTCAACCCTCACCCTTAACTTAAACTTCACCCTAACACCTAACCCTAAACCGAACCCTAACCCTAAAGCTCACCCTAAACCTGACCCTAACATTAATCCAAACACCAAAACCTAACCCTAACACTCATACTAACCCTCAACCTAACCCTAACCTGATCCTAAGCTTCACTCAAACACCTACCTCTAATATTTACCCTAACCCTAATCTTATCATTCACCCTAAACCTAAGCCTAACCCTAAAACTAAACCTAACCCTAAACAATTCCCTCACTCTAGCCAAAACCTAAACCTAACCCTAAGCCTCAATCTAACCCTGACCCTAACCGAGAAACCCTAAAACATCAGCTTAACCGGAAACCTAACACTAACCCTCACACGAACCCTAACCCTTTCCCTAAACCTAAGCCTATCCCTAATCCTAAACCTAACCCTGACCTAAACGTAACCCTTACCCTAACCCTAAACTTAACCCTAACCTTAACTCTACCCTAACCCTAACCCCTACAATAACTCTAAAGCTGACCCTAACCCTACACCCTAACTCTAACTCTAAACCTAACCCTAACCTAGCCCTACCTTTGACCGTAAACCAAGCGGTAACCCTAACCTTCTCCCTACCCTAACCTAACCCTAAACCAAGTTCTAATACTAAGCTTAATCCTAACTCTAACCTTAACCCTAACCCTTACACTAACCCTCACTATTACCTGAAAATTCACCCTAACCCTAACTCTAACTCTAACCCTAACCATAGCCCCTATCCTAAACCCTCACCTTAACTGTAAACCTAACCCTAACCTTCACCCTCACCCTAACCTCTAACCGTATCCCCAAATCTAAACCTAACGCTATTCCTAAACTTATCCCTAACCCTAACCCAAACACAAACACTAACCCTAATCTAACACTAACCCTAATCTTAACCCTACCCTAACCATAAACCTAACCCTAACGCCCTAAACCGAACCTCTAACACTAACTATAATCCTCACCGTAATCCTAACCCTTTTCTTAACCCTCACCCTGAACCTAAACGTCACTCTAACCCTGAACCTAAATCTAACATTAACACTAAAAGTAACTCCTAACCCTAACCCGAACCCTAAACCTAACCTTAACACTAACCTGAACACAAAATCAAACTCTAGCCCTAACCATAATAACCCTCGCCCCATCCTAAATTTCATCCAACCCTAACCTTAACCCTAAACCTAAACCTAACCCAAACCCTAACTTTAAACCAAACTCTAACCATAACACTACTCCACCTCTGACACTAAAACTAAGCCTTACATTAGCCCTGAATCTAACCCCAGACCTAGTCCGAATTCTAACCGTAGACCTAATCCTAACACTAACCCAAACTCTAACCTTGATCCGAAATAGAACACTAAGTCTAATTCGAAACCTGAACCGAAACCGAAATCTTACGCTACACCTAACCCTAAACCTAACCCTAACTCTAATCCTAAACATAACACTTACCCTAAACCCTCACCTTAACTGTGAAACTAACCATAACCCTCACCCTAAACCCTAACAATATCCCCCAACCATAACCCTATGGCTATCCCTAACCCGAACACTAACCTGAATCCCTAAGCCCTAACGATAACACTAACCCTAACCCAAACCCTAACCCCTAACACAAAGCCTAACCCAAACCTTAACCCTAACTCTCACCCTAACTCTAACACTAACCCTAAACCTAATCATAAACCTAACCCTAACCCTAACCCAAAACTAAGCATGACCAGAACCACAATGACTAACCGGAACCCTCACCCAAACCCTAACCCGAAACTAAAACTGTAACCCCTAACACCTGACCAGAACCATAATCCTAACCCTACCCAAACCTAACCCTAAACCTCACCCTCACCCCAACCACAACGCCTAACACAAGCCATGACCCTAACCCTAACTGGAACACTAAACTTAACCCTAACCTAAAACCTAAAACTAACCCTAAAGCTAAACAGAACCCGTCAACTTTACTCTAACACGAAACACAACCTTAACACTAACCTGAAACCTAAACCAAACCTCAGCCATAACCCTAACCCTAACCCTCACCCTCACCCTATCTTAAACTTCCCCGTATCCCTAACCTAAAGCTCACCCTAACTCTAAACCTGTCCCTACCCCGAAACCTAACCCTAATCTTAACCTTGGCCCACCTGTAACCCTAAAACTAACCGTTACAATAACTCTGGTCCTAACCCTCACCCTAAACCTAATCCTAATCCTAACCCTGACCGTAATCCTAACCCTGACCGTAACCCTAACCTAACCTTAACCCTAACTTTAACCCTGCCATAAACTCAAACCTAAACCTCACCCCTAACAATAACTCTAACCCTAACCCTAAAACGAACCCTCACCTTTAACCAAAATTTCACTGTACCCATAACCCTAAACCTACCCTAACTTCATGGCAATCGTAACCTTAACCTAAATTAAACCTAACCCTGAACCTACCTCTAACCCTAACCCTAAACCTAACCCCAACCCTAACCCTGACCCTAACGTGAACCCTAACCCCTAACCCTAACCCTAACTCTCACACTTAACATAAACTTCACCCTAACCCTAACCCTAAAACTAAAAATAATACTAAATCTCCCCCAACTCTGACCCTGACCCTAATCCTAGCCATAAACCTAACCCTAACCCTAAACTTAACCCTAACCCTGTCCCTAACCCTAATCCTAACCTTAAAACTTACCCTACACACTCAGCTTCAATGGAAACCTAGCACTAACCCTCACACTAACATCTAAACCTAAACCCTACCCTTAACCTAAGCCTATCTCTAACCTTAACCTAGCCCTAAACCTAACCATGACTTAACCCTAACACTTACCCTAAGCCTAAAACTAATCTTAACCCTAAACCTAACCCTAACCTTAACCCTAACCCTAACGCCTAATGCTGAGGCTAAGCTCAACCCTCACCCTTAACTTAAACTTCACCCTAACACCTAACCCTAAACCGAACCCTAACCCTAAAGCTCACCCTAAACCTGACCCTAACATTAATCCAAACACCAAAACCTAACCCTAACACTCATACTAACCCTCAACCTAACCCTAACCTGATCCTAAGCTTCACTCAAACACCTACCTCTAATATTTACCCTAACCCTAATCTTATCATTCACCCTAAACCTAAGCCTAACCCTAAAACTAAACCTAACCCTAAACAATTCCCTCACTCTAGCCAAAACCTAAACCTAACCCTAAGCCTCAATCTAACCCTGACCCTAACCGAGAAACCCTAAAACATCAGCTTAACCGGAAACCTAACACTAACCCTCACACGAACCCTAACCCTTTCCCTAAACCTAAGCCTATCCCTAATCCTAAACCTAACCCTGACCTAAACGTAACCCTTACCCTAACCCTAAACTTAACCCTAACCTTAACTCTACCCTAACCCTAACCCCTACAATAACTCTAAAGCTGACCCTAACCCTACACCCTAACTCTAACTCTAAACCTAACCCTAACCTAGCCCTACCTTTGACCGTAAACCAAGCGGTAACCCTAACCTTCTCCCTACCCTAACCTAACCCTAAACCAAGTTCTAATACTAAGCTTAATCCTAACTCTAACCTTAACCCTAACCCTTACACTAACCCTCACTATTACCTGAAAATTCACCCTAACCCTAACTCTAACTCTAACCCTAACCATAGCCCCTATCCTAAACCCTCACCTTAACTGTAAACCTAACCCTAACCTTCACCCTCACCCTAACCTCTAACCGTATCCCCAAATCTAAACCTAACGCTATTCCTAAACTTATCCCTAACCCTAACCCAAACACAAACACTAACCCTAATCTAACACTAACCCTAATCTTAACCCTACCCTAACCATAAACCTAACCCTAACGCCCTAAACCGAACCTCTAACACTAACTATAATCCTCACCGTAATCCTAACCCTTTTCTTAACCCTCACCCTGAACCTAAACGTCACTCTAACCCTGAACCTCAATCTAACATTAACACTAAAAGTAACTCCTAACCCTAACCCGAACCCTAAACCTAACCTTAACACTAACCTGAACACAAAATCAAACTCTAGCCCTAACCATAATAACCCTCGCCCCATCCTAAATTTCATCCAACCCTAACCTTAACCCTAAACCTAAACCTAACCCAAACCCTAACCTTAAACCAAACTCTAACCATAACACTACTCCACCTCTGACACTAAAACTAAGCCTTACATTAGCCCTGAATCTAACCCCAGACCTAGTCCGAATTCTAACCGTAGACCTAATCCTAACACTAACCCAAACTCTAACCTTGATCCGAAATAGAACACTAAGTCTAATTCGAAACCTGAACCGAAACCGAAATCTTACGCTACACCTAACCCTAAACCTAACCCTAACTCTAATCCTAAACATAACACTTACCCTAAACCCTCACCTTAACTGTGAAACTAACCATAACCCTCACCCTAAACCCTAACAATATCCCCCAACCATAACCCTATGGCTATCCCTAAGCCGAACACTAACCTGAATCCCTAAGCCCTAACGATAACACTAACCCTAACCCAAACCCTAACCCCTAACACAAAGCCTAACCCAAACCTTAACCCTAACTCTCACCCTAACTCTAACACTAACCCTAAACCTAATCATAAACCTAACCCTAACCCTAACCCAAAACTAAGCATGACCAGAACCACAATGACTAACCGGAACCCTCACCCAAACCCTAACCCGAAACTAAAACTGTAACCCCTAACACCTGACCAGAACCATAATCCTAACCCTACCCAAACCTAACCCTAAACCTCACCCTCACCCCAACCACAACGCCTAACACAAGCCATGACCCTAACCCTAACTGGAACACTAAACTTAACCCTAACCTAAAACCTAAAACTAACCCTAAAGCTAAACAGAACCCGTCAACTTTACTCTAACACGAAACACAACCTTAACACTAACCTGAAACCTAAACCAAACCTCAGCCATAACCCTAACCCTAACCCTCACCCTCACCCTATCTTAAACTTCCCCGTATCCCTAACCTAAAGCTCACCCTAACTCTAAACCTGTCCCTACCCCGAAACCTAACCCTAATCTTAACCTTGGCCCACCTGTAACCCTAAAACTAACCGTTACAATAACTCTGGTCCTAACCCTCACCCTAAACCTAATCCTAATCCTAACCCTGACCGTAATCCTAACCCTGACCGTAACCCTAACCTAACCTTAACCCTAACTTTAACCCTGCCATAAACTCAAACCTAAACCTCACCCCTAACAATAACTCTAACCCTAACCCTAAAACGAACCCTCACCTTTAACCAAAATTTCACTGTACCCATAACCCTAAACCTACCCTAACTTCATGGCAATCGTAACCTTAACCTAAATTAAACCTAACCCTGAACCTACCTCTAACCCTAACCCTAAACCTAACCCCAACCCTAACCCTGACCCTAACGTGAACCCTAACCCCTAACCCTAACCCTAACTCTCACACTTAACATAAACTTCACGCTAACCCTAACCCTAAAACTAAAAATAATACTAAATCTCCCCCAACTCTGACCCTGACCCTAATCCTAGCCATAAACCTAACCCTAACCCTAAACTTAACCCTAACCCTGTCCCTAACCCTAATCCTAACCTTAAAACTTACCCTACACACTCAGCTTCAATGGAAACCTAGCACTAACCCTCACACTAACATCTAAACCTAAACCCTACCCTTAACCTAAGCCTATCTCTAACCTTAACCTAGCCCTAAACCTAACCATGACTTAACCCTAACACTTACCCTAAGCCTAAAACTAATCTTAACCCTAAACCTAACCCTAACCTTAACCCTAACCCTAACGCCTAATGCTGAGGCTAAGCTCAACCCTCACCCTTAACTTAAACTTCACCCTAACACCTAACCCTAAACCGAACCCTAACCCTAAAGCTCACCCTAAACCTGACCCTAACATTAATCCAAACACCAAAACCTAACCCTAACACTCATACTAACCCTCAACCTAACCCTAACCTGATCCTAAGCTTCACTCAAACACCTACCTCTAATATTTACCCTAACCCTAATCTTATCATTCACCCTAAACCTAAGCCTAACCCTAAAACTAAACCTAACCCTAAACAATTCCCTCACTCTAGCCAAAACCTAAACCTAACCCTAAGCCTCAATCTAACCCTGACCCTAACCGAGAAACCCTAAAACATCAGCTTAACCGGAAACCTAACACTAACCCTCACACGAACCCTAACCCTTTCCCTAAACCTAAGCCTATCCCTAATCCTAAACCTAACCCTGACCTAAACGTAACCCTTACCCTAACCCTAAACTTAACCCTAACCTTAACTCTACCCTAACCCTAACCCCTACAATAACTCTAAAGCTGACCCTAACCCTACACCCTAACTCTAACTCTAAACCTAACCCTAACCTAGCCCTACCTTTGACCGTAAACCAAGCGGTAACCCTAACCTTCTCCCTACCCTAACCTAACCCTAAACCAAGTTCTAATACTAAGCTTAATCCTAACTCTAACCTTAACCCTAACCCTTACACTAACCCTCACTATTACCTGAAAATTCACCCTAACCCTAACTCTAACTCTAACCCTAACCATAGCCCCTATCCTAAACCCTCACCTTAACTGTAAACCTAACCCTAACCTTCACCCTCACCCTAACCTCTAACCGTATCCCCAAATCTAAACCTAACGCTATTCCTAAACTTATCCCTAACCCTAACCCAAACACAAACACTAACCCTAATCTAACACTAACCCTAATCTTAACCCTACCCTAACCATAAACCTAACCCTAACGCCCTAAACCGAACCTCTAACACTAAGTATAATCCTCACCGTAATCCTAACCCTTTTCTTAACCCTCACCCTGAACCTAAACGTCACTCTAACCCTGAACCTCAATCTAACATTAACACTAAAAGTAACTCCTAACCCTAACCCGAACCCTAAACCTAACCTTAACACTAACCTGAACACAAAATCAAACTCTAGCCCTAACCATAATAACCCTCGCCCCATCCTAAATTTCATCCAACCCTAACCTTAACCCTAAACCTAAACCTAACCCAAACCCTAACCTTAAACCAAACTCTAACCATAACTCTACTCCACCTCTGACACTAAAACTAAGCCTTACATTAGCCCTGAATCTAACCCCAGACCTAGTCCGAATTCTAACCGTAGACCTAATCCTAACACTAACCCAAACTCTAACCTTGATCCGAAATAGAACACTAAGTCTAATTCGAAACCTGAACCGAAACCGAAATCTTACGCTACACCTAACCCTAAACCTAACCCTAACTCTAATCCTAAACATAACACTTACCCTAAACCCTCACCTTAACTGTGAAACTAACCATAACCCTCACCCTAAACCCTAACAATATCCCCCAACCATAACCCTATGGCTATCCCTAACCCGAACACTAACCTGAATCCCTAAGCCCTAACGATAACACTAACCCTAACCCAAACCCTAACCCCTAACACAAAGCCTAACCCAAACCTTAACCCTAACTCTCACCCTAACTCTAACACTAACCCTAAACCTAATCATAAACCTAACCCTAACCCTAACCCAAAACTAAGCATGACCAGAACCACAATGACTAACCGGAACCCTCACCCAAACCCTAACCCGAAACTAAAACTGTAACCCCTAACACCTGACCAGAACCATAATCCTAACCCTACCCAAACCTAACCCTAAACCTCACCCTCACCCCAACCACAACGCCTAACACAAGCCATGACCCTAACCCTAACTGGAACACTAAACTTAACCCTAACCTAAAACCTAAAACTAACCCTAAAGCTAAACAGAACCCGTCAACTTTACTCTAACACGAAACACAACCTTAACACTAACCTGAAACCTAAACCAAACCTCAGCCATAACCCTAACCCTAACCCTCACCCTCACCCTATCTTAAACTTCCCCGTATCCCTAACCTAAAGCTCACCCTAACTCTAAACCTGTCCCTACCCCGAAACCTAACCCTAATCTTAACCTTGGCCCACCTGTAACCCTAAAACTAACCGTTACAATAACTCTGGTCCTAACCCTCACCCTAAACCTAATCCTAATCCTAACCCTGACCGTAATCCTAACCCTGACCGTAACCCTAACCTAACCTTAACCCTAACTTTAACCCTGCCATAAACTCAAACCTAAACCTCACCCCTAACAATAACTCTAACCCTAACCCTAAAACGAACCCTCACCTTTAACCAAAATTTCACTGTACCCATAACCCTAAACCTACCCTAACTTCATGGCAATCGTAACCTTAACCTAAATTAAACCTAACCCTGAACCTACCTCTAACCCTAACCCTAAACCTAACCCCAACCCTAACCCTGACCCTAACGTGAACCCTAACCCCTAACCCTAACCCTAACTCTCACACTTAACATAAACTTCACCCTAACCCTAACCCTAAAACTAAAAATAATACTAAATCTCCCCCAACTCTGACCCTGACCCTAATCCTAGCCATAAACCTAACCCTAACCCTAAACTTAACCCTAACCCTGTCCCTAACCCTAATCCTAACCTTAAAACTTACCCTACACACTCAGCTTCAATGGAAACCTAGCACTAACCCTCACACTAACATCTAAACCTAAACCCTACCCTTAACCTAAGCCTATCTCTAACCTTAACCTAGCCCTAAACCTAACCATGACTTAACCCTAACACTTACCCTAAGCCTAAAACTAATCTTAACCCTAAACCTAACCCTAACCTTAACCCTAACCCTAACGCCTAATGCTGAGGCTAAGCTCAACCCTCACCCTTAACTTAAACTTCACCCTAACACCTAACCCTAAACCGAACCCTAACCCTAAAGCTCACCCTAAACCTGACCCTAACATTAATCCAAACACCAAAACCTAACCCTAACACTCATACTAACCCTCAACCTAACCCTAACCTGATCCTAAGCTTCACTCAAACACCTACCTCTAATATTTACCCTAACCCTAATCTTATCATTCACCCTAAACCTAAGCCTAACCCTAAAACTAAACCTAACCCTAAACAATTCCCTCACTCTAGCCAAAACCTAAACCTAACCCTAAGCCTCAATCTAACCCTGACCCTAACCGAGAAACCCTAAAACATCAGCTTAACCGGAAACCTAACACTAACCCTCACACGAACCCTAACCCTTTCCCTAAACCTAAGCCTATCCCTAATCCTAAACCTAACCCTGACCTAAACGTAACCCTTACCCTAACCCTAAACTTAACCCTAACCTTAACTCTACCCTAACCCTAACCCCTACAATAACTCTAAAGCTGACCCTAACCCTACACCCTAACTCTAACTCTAAACCTAACCCTAACCTAGCCCTACCTTTGACCGTAAACCAAGCGGTAACCCTAACCTTCTCCCTACCCTAACCTAACCCTAAACCAAGTTCTAATACTAAGCTTAATCCTAACTCTAACCTTAACCCTAACCCTTACACTAACCCTCACTATTACCTGAAAATTCACCCTAACCCTAACTCTAACTCTAACCCTAACCATAGCCCCTATCCTAAACCCTCACCTTAACTGTAAACCTAACCCTAACCTTCACCCTCACCCTAACCTCTAACCGTATCCCCAAATCTAAACCTAACGCTATTCCTAAACTTATCCCTAACCCTAACCCAAACACAAACACTAACCCTAATCTAACACTAACCCTAATCTTAACCCTACCCTAACCATAAACCTAACCCTAACGCCCTAAACCGAACCTCTAACACTAACTATAATCCTCACCGTAATCCTAACCCTTTTCTTAACCCTCACCCTGAACCTAAACGTCACTCTAACCCTGAACCTAAATCTAACATTAACACTAAAAGTAACTCCTAACCCTAACCCGAACCCTAAACCTAACCTTAACACTAACCTGAACACAAAATCAAACTCTAGCCCTAACCATAATAACCCTCGCCCCATCCTAAATTTCATCCAACCCTAACCTTAACCCTAAACCTAAACCTAACCCAAACCCTAACTTTAAACCAAACTCTAACCATAACACTACTCCACCTCTGACACTAAAACTAAGCCTTACATTAGCCCTGAATCTAACCCCAGACCTAGTCCGAATTCTAACCGTAGACCTAATCCTAACACTAACCCAAACTCTAACCTTGATCCGAAATAGAACACTAAGTCTAATTCGAAACCTGAACCGAAACCGAAATCTTACGCTACACCTAACCCTAAACCTAACCCTAACTCTAATCCTAAACATAACACTTACCCTAAACCCTCACCTTAACTGTGAAACTAACCATAACCCTCACCCTAAACCCTAACAATATCCCCCAACCATAACCCTATGGCTATCCCTAACCCGAACACTAACCTGAATCCCTAAGCCCTAACGATAACACTAACCCTAACCCAAACCCTAACCCCTAACACAAAGCCTAACCCAAACCTTAACCCTAACTCTCACCCTAACTCTAACACTAACCCTAAACCTAATCATAAACCTAACCCTAACCCTAACCCAAAACTAAGCATGACCAGAACCACAATGACTAACCGGAACCCTCACCCAAACCCTAACCCGAAACTAAAACTGTAACCCCTAACACCTGACCAGAACCATAATCCTAACCCTACCCAAACCTAACCCTAAACCTCACCCTCACCCCAACCACAACGCCTAACACAAGCCATGACCCTAACCCTAACTGGAACACTAAACTTAACCCTAACCTAAAACCTAAAACTAACCCTAAAGCTAAACAGAACCCGTCAACTTTACTCTAACACGAAACACAACCTTAACACTAACCTGAAACCTAAACCAAACCTCAGCCATAACCCTAACCCTAACCCTCACCCTCACCCTATCTTAAACTTCCCCGTATCCCTAACCTAAAGCTCACCCTAACTCTAAACCTGTCCCTACCCCGAAACCTAACCCTAATCTTAACCTTGGCCCACCTGTAACCCTAAAACTAACCGTTACAATAACTCTGGTCCTAACCCTCACCCTAAACCTAATCCTAATCCTAACCCTGACCGTAATCCTAACCCTGACCGTAACCCTAACCTAACCTTAACCCTAACTTTAACCCTGCCATAAACTCAAACCTAAACCTCACCCCTAACAATAACTCTAACCCTAACCCTAAAACGAACCCTCACCTTTAACCAAAATTTCACTGTACCCATAACCCTAAACCTACCCTAACTTCATGGCAATCGTAACCTTAACCTAAATTAAACCTAACCCTGAACCTACCTCTAACCCTAACCCTAAACCTAACCCCAACCCTAACCCTGACCCTAACGTGAACCCTAACCCCTAACCCTAACCCTAACTCTCACACTTAACATAAACTTCACCCTAACCCTAACCCTAAAACTAAAAATAATACTAAATCTCCCCCAACTCTGACCCTGACCCTAATCCTAGCCATAAACCTAACCCTAACCCTAAACTTAACCCTAACCCTGTCCCTAACCCTAATCCTAACCTTAAAACTTACCCTACACACTCAGCTTCAATGGAAACCTAGCACTAACCCTCACACTAACATCTAAACCTAAACCCTACCCTTAACCTAAGCCTATCTCTAACCTTAACCTAGCCCTAAACCTAACCATGACTTAACCCTAACACTTACCCTAAGCCTAAAACTAATCTTAACCCTAAACCTAACCCTAACCTTAACCCTAACCCTAACGCCTAATGCTGAGGCTAAGCTCAACCCTCACCCTTAACTTAAACTTCACCCTAACACCTAACCCTAAACCGAACCCTAACCCTAAAGCTCACCCTAAACCTGACCCTAACATTAATCCAAACACCAAAACCTAACCCTAACACTCATACTAACCCTCAACCTAACCCTAACCTGATCCTAAGCTTCACTCAAACACCTACCTCTAATATTTACCCTAACCCTAATCTTATCATTCACCCTAAACCTAAGCCTAACCCTAAAACTAAACCTAACCCTAAACAATTCCCTCACTCTAGCCAAAACCTAAACCTAACCCTAAGCCTCAATCTAACCCTGACCCTAACCGAGAAACCCTAAAACATCAGCTTAACCGGAAACCTAACACTAACCCTCACACGAACCCTAACCCTTTCCCTAAACCTAAGCCTATCCCTAATCCTAAACCTAACCCTGACCTAAACGTAACCCTTACCCTAACCCTAAACTTAACCCTAACCTTAACTCTACCCTAACCCTAACCCCTACAATAACTCTAAAGCTGACCCTAACCCTACACCCTAACTCTAACTCTAAACCTAACCCTAACCTAGCCTACCTTTGACCGTAAACCAAGCGGGTAACCCTAACCTTCTCCTACCCTAACCTAACCCTAAACCAAGTTCTAATACTAAGCTTAATCCTAACTCTAACCTTAACCCTAACCCTTACACTAACCCTCACTATTACCTGAAAATTCACCCTAACCCTAACTCTAACTCTAACCCTAACCATAGCCCCTATCCTAAACCCTCACCTTAACTGTAAACCTAACCCTAACCTTCACCCTCACCCTAACCTCTAACCGTATCCCCAAATCTAAACCTAACGCTATTCCTAAACTTATCCCTAACCCTAACCCAAACACAAACACTAACCCTAATCTAACACTAACCCTAATCTTAACCCTACCCTAACCATAAACCTAACCCTAACGCCCTAAACCGAACCTCTAACACTAACTATAATCCTCACCGTAATCCTAACCCTTTTCTTAACCCTCACCCTGAACCTAAACGTCACTCTAACCCTGAACCTAAATCTAACATTAACACTAAAGTAACTCCTAACCCTAACCCGAACCCTAAACCTAACCTTAACACTAACCTGAACACAAAATCAAACTCTAGCCCTAACCATAATAACCCTCGCCCCATCCTAAATTTCATCCAACCCTAACCTTACCCTAAACCTAAACCTAACCCAAACCCTAACTTTAAACCAAACTCTAACCATAACACTACTCCACCTCTGACACTAAAACTAAGCCTTACATTAGCCCTGAATCTAACCCCAGACCTAGTCCGAATTCTAACCGTAGACCTAATCCTAACACTAACCCAAACTCTAACCTTGATCCGAAATAGAACACTAAGTCTAATTCGAAACCTGAACCGAAACCGAAATAATACTATCTCTCTATGCCTAAACCTAACCCTAACTCTAATCCTAAACATAACACTTACCCTAAACCCTCACCTTAACTGTGAAACTAACCATAACCCTCACCCTAAACCCTAACAATATCCCCCAACCATAACCCTATGGCTATCCCTAACCCGAACACTAACCTGAATCCCTAAGCCCTAACGATAACACTAACCCTAACCCAAACCCTAACCCCTAACACAAAGCCTAACCCAAACCTTAACCCTAACTCTCACCCTAACTCTAACACTAACCCTAAACCTAATCATAAACCTAACCCTAACCCTAACCCAAAACTAAGCATGACCAGAACCACAATGACTAACCGGAACCCTCACCCAAACCCTAACCCGAAACTAAAACTGTAACCCCTAACACCTGACCAGAACCATAATCCTAACCCTACCCAAACCTAACCCTAAACCTCACCCTCACCCCAACCACAACGCCTAACACAAGCCATGACCCTAACCCTAACTGGAACACTAAACTTAACCCTAACCTAAAACCTAAAACTAACCCTAAAGCTAAACAGAACCCGTCAACTTTACTCTAACACGAAACACAACCTTAACACTAACCTGAAACCTAAACCAAACCTCAGCCATAACCCTAACCCTAACCCTCACCCTCACCCTATCTTAAACTTCCCCGTATCCCTAACCTAAAGCTCACCCTAACTCTAAACCTGTCCCTACCCCGAAACCTAACCCTAATCTTAACCTTGGCCCACCTGTAACCCTAAAACTAACCGTTACAATAACTCTGGTCCTAACCCTCACCCTAAACCTAATCCTAATCCTAACCCTGACCGTAATCCTAACCCTGACCGTAACCCTAACCTAACCTTAACCCTAACTTTAACCCTGCCATAAACTCAAACCTAAACCTCACCCCTAACAATAACTCTAACCCTAACCCTAAAACGAACCCTCACCTTTAACCAAAATTTCACTGTACCCATAACCCTAAACCTACCCTAACTTCATGGCAATCGTAACCTTAACCTAAATTAAACCTAACCCTGAACCTACCTCTAACCCTAACCCTAAACCTAACCCCAACCCTAACCCTGACCCTAACGTGAACCCTAACCCCTAACCCTAACCCTAACTCTCACACTTAACATAAACTTCACCCTAACCCTAAAACTAAAAATAATACTAAATCTCCCCCAACTCTGACCCTGACCCTAATCCTAGCCATAAACCTAACCCTAACCCTAAACTTAACCCTAACCCTGTCCCTAACCCTAATCCTAACCTTAAAACTTACCCTACACACTCAGCTTCAATGGAAACCTAGCACTAACCCTCACACTAACATCTAAACCTAAACCCTACCCTTAACCTAAGCCTATCTCTAACCTTAACCTAGCCCTAAACCTAACCATGACTTAACCCTAACACTTACCCTAAGCCTAAAACTAATCTTAACCCTAAACCTAACCCTAACCTTAACCCTAACCCTAACGCCTAATGCTGAGGCTAAGCTCAACCCTCACCCTTAACTTAAACTTCACCCTAACACCTAACCCTAAACCGAACCCTAACCCTAAAGCTCACCCTAAACCTGACCCTAACATTAATCCAAACACCAAAACCTAACCCTAACACTCATACTAACCCTCAACCTAACCCTAACCTGATCCTAAGCTTCACTCAAACACCTACCTCTAATATTTACCCTAACCCTAATCTTATCATTCACCCTAAACCTAAGCCTAACCCTAAAACTAAACCTAACCCTAAACAATTCCCTCACTCTAGCCAAAACCTAAACCTAACCCTAAGCCTCAATCTAACCCTGACCCTAACCGAGAAACCCTAAAACATCAGCTTAACCGGAAACCTAACACTAACCCTCACACGAACCCTAACCCTTTCCCTAAACCTAAGCCTATCCCTAATCCTAAACCTAACCCTGACCTAAACGTAACCCTTACCCTAACCCTAAACTTAACCCTAACCTTAACTCTACCCTAACCCTAACCCCTACAATAACTCTAAAGCTGACCCTAACCCTACACCCTAACTCTAACTCTAAACCTAACCCTAACCTAGCCCTACCTTTGACCGTAAACCAAGCGGTAACCCTAACCTTCTCCCTACCCTAACCTAACCCTAAACCAAGTTCTAATACTAAGCTTAATCCTAACTCTAACCTTAACCCTAACCCTTACACTAACCCTCACTATTACCTGAAAATTCACCCTAACCCTAACTCTAACTCTAACCCTAACCATAGCCCCTATCCTAAACCCTCACCTTAACTGTAAACCTAACCCTAACCTTCACCCTCACCCTAACCTCTAACCGTATCCCCAAATCTAAACCTAACGCTATTCCTAAACTTATCCCTAACCCTAACCCAAACACAAACACTAACCCTAATCTAACACTAACCCTAATCTTAACCCTACCCTAACCATAAACCTAACCCTAACGCCCTAAACCGAACCTCTAACACTAACTATAATCCTCACCGTAATCCTAACCCTTTTCTTAACCCTCACCCTGAACCTAAACGTCACTCTAACCCTGAACCTCAATCTAACATTAACACTAAAAGTAACTCCTAACCCTAACCCGAACCCTAAACCTAACCTTAACACTAACCTGAACACAAAATCAAACTCTAGCCCTAACCATAATAACCCTCGCCCCATCCTAAATTTCATCCAACCCTAACCTTAACCCTAAACCTAAACCTAACCCAAACCCTAACCTTAAACCAAACTCTAACCATAACACTACTCCACCTCTGACACTAAAACTAAGCCTTACATTAGCCCTGAATCTAACCCCAGACCTAGTCCGAATTCTAACCGTAGACCTAATCCTAACACTAACCCAAACTCTAACCTTGATCCGAAATAGAACACTAAGTCTAATTCGAAACCTGAACCGAAACCGAAATCTTACGCTACACCTAACCCTAAACCTAACCCTAACTCTAATCCTAAACATAACACTTACCCTAAACCCTCACCTTAACTGTGAAACTAACCATAACCCTCACCCTAAACCCTAACAATATCCCCCAACCATAACCCTATGGCTATCCCTAAGCCGAACACTAACCTGAATCCCTAAGCCCTAACGATAACACTAACCCTAACCCAAACCCTAACCCCTAACACAAAGCCTAACCCAAACCTTAACCCTAACTCTCACCCTAACTCTAACACTAACCCTAAACCTAATCATAAACCTAACCCTAACCCTAACCCAAAACTAAGCATGACCAGAACCACAATGACTAACCGGAACCCTCACCCAAACCCTAACCCGAAACTAAAACTGTAACCCCTAACACCTGACCAGAACCATAATCCTAACCCTACCCAAACCTAACCCTAAACCTCACCCTCACCCCAACCACAACGCCTAACACAAGCCATGACCCTAACCCTAACTGGAACACTAAACTTAACCCTAACCTAAAACCTAAAACTAACCCTAAAGCTAAACAGAACCCGTCAACTTTACTCTAACACGAAACACAACCTTAACACTAACCTGAAACCTAAACCAAACCTCAGCCATAACCCTAACCCTAACCCTCACCCTCACCCTATCTTAAACTTCCCCGTATCCCTAACCTAAAGCTCACCCTAACTCTAAACCTGTCCCTACCCCGAAACCTAACCCTAATCTTAACCTTGGCCCACCTGTAACCCTAAAACTAACCATTACAATAACTCTGGTCCTAACCCTCACCCTAAACCTAATCCTAATCCTAACCCTGACCGTAATCCTAACCCTGACCGTAACCCTAACCTAACCTTAACCCTAACTTTAACCCTGCCATAAACTCAAACCTAAACCTCACCCCTAACAATAACTCTAACCCTAACCCTAAAACGAACCCTCACCTTTAACCAAAATTTCACTGTACCCATAACCCTAAACCTACCCTAACTTCATGGCAATCGTAACCTTAACCTAAATTAAACCTAACCCTGAACCTACCTCTAACCCTAACCCTAAACCTAACCCCAACCCTAACCCTGACCCTAACGTGAACCCTAACCCCTAACCCTAACCCTAACTCTCACACTTAACATAAACTTCACCCTAACCCTAACCCTAAAACTAAAAATAATACTAAATCTCCCCCAACTCTGACCCTGACCCTAATCCTAGCCATAAACCTAACCCTAACCCTAAACTTAACCCTAACCCTGTCCCTAACCCTAATCCTAACCTTAAAACTTACCCTACACACTCAGCTTCAATGGAAACCTAGCACTAACCCTCACACTAACATCTAAACCTAAACCCTACCCTTAACCTAAGCCTATCTCTAACCTTAACCTAGCCCTAAACCTAACCATGACTTAACCCTAACACTTACCCTAAGCCTAAAACTAATCTTAACCCTAAACCTAACCCTAACCTTAACCCTAACCCTAACGCCTAATGCTGAGGCTAAGCTCAACCCTCACCCTTAACTTAAACTTCACCCTAACACCTAACCCTAAACCGAACCCTAACCCTAAAGCTCACCCTAAACCTGACCCTAACATTAATCCAAACACCAAAACCTAACCCTAACACTCATACTAACCCTCAACCTAACCCTAACCTGATCCTAAGCTTCACTCAAACACCTACCTCTAATATTTACCCTAACCCTAATCTTATCATTCACCCTAAACCTAAGCCTAACCCTAAAACTAAACCTAACCCTAAACAATTCCCTCACTCTAGCCAAAACCTAAACCTAACCCTAAGCCTCAATCTAACCCTGACCCTAACCGAGAAACCCTAAAACATCAGCTTAACCGGAAACCTAACACTAACCCTCACACGAACCCTAACCCTTTCCCTAAACCTAAGCCTATCCCTAATCCTAAACCTAACCCTGACCTAAACGTAACCCTTACCCTAACCCTAAACTTAACCCTAACCTTAACTCTACCCTAACCCTAACCCCTACAATAACTCTAAAGCTGACCCTAACCCTACACCCTAACTCTAACTCTAAACCTAACCCTAACCTAGCCCTACCTTTGACCGTAAACCAAGCGGTAACCCTAACCTTCTCCCTACCCTAACCTAACCCTAAACCAAGTTCTAATACTAAGCTTAATCCTAACTCTAACCTTAACCCTAACCCTTACACTAACCCTCACTATTACCTGAAAATTCACCCTAACCCTAACTCTAACTCTAACCCTAACCATAGCCCCTATCCTAAACCCTCACCTTAACTGTAAACCTAACCCTAACCTTCACCCTCACCCTAACCTCTAACCGTATCCCCAAATCTAAACCTAACGCTATTCCTAAACTTATCCCTAACCCTAACCCAAACACAAACACTAACCCTAATCTAACACTAACCCTAATCTTAACCCTACCCTAACCATAAACCTAACCCTAACGCCCTAAACCGAACCTCTAACACTAACTATAATCCTCACCGTAATCCTAACCCTTTTCTTAACCCTCACCCTGAACCTAAACGTCACTCTAACCCTGAACCTCAATCTAACATTAACACTAAAAGTAACTCCTAACCCTAACCCGAACCCTAAACCTAACCTTAACACTAACCTGAACACAAAATCAAACTCTAGCCCTAACCATAATAACCCTCGCCCCATCCTAAATTTCATCCAACCCTAACCTTAACCCTAAACCTAAACCTAACCCAAACCCTAACCTTAAACCAAACTCTAACCATAACACTACTCCACCTCTGACACTAAAACTAAGCCTTACATTAGCCCTGAATCTAACCCCAGACCTAGTCCGAATTCTAACCGTAGACCTAATCCTAACACTAACCCAAACTCTAACCTTGATCCGAAATAGAACACTAAGTCTAATTCGAAACCTGAACCGAAACCGAAATCTTACGCTACACCTAACCCTAAACCTAACCCTAACTCTAATCCTAAACATAACACTTACCCTAAACCCTCACCTTAACTGTGAAACTAACCATAACCCTCACCCTAAACCCTAACAATATCCCCCAACCATAACCCTATGGCTATCCCTAACCCGAACACTAACCTGAATCCCTAAGCCCTAACGATAACACTAACCCTAAACCAAACCCTAACCCCTAACACAAAGCCTAACCCAAACCTTAACCCTAACTCTCACCCTAACTCTAACACTAACCCTAAACCTAATCATAAACCTAACCCTAACCCTAACCCAAAACTAAGCATGACCAGAACCACAATGACTAACCGGAACCCTCACCCAAACCCTAACCCGAAACTAAAACTGTAACCCCTAACACCTGACCAGAACCATAATCCTAACCCTACCCAAACCTAACCCTAAACCTCACCCTCACCCCAACCACAACGCCTAACACAAGCCATGACCCTAACCCTAACTGGAACACTAAACTTAACCCTAACCTAAAACCTAAAACTAACCCTAAAGCTAAACAGAACCCGTCAACTTTACTCTAACACGAAACACAACCTTAACACTAACCTGAAACCTAAACCAAACCTCAGCCATAACCCTAACCCTAACCCTCACCCTCACCCTATCTTAAACTTCCCCGTATCCCTAACCTAAAGCTCACCCTAACTCTAAACCTGTCCCTACCCCGAAACCTAACCCTAATCTTAACCTTGGCCCACCTGTAACCCTAAAACTAACCATTACAATAACTCTGGTCCTAACCCTCACCCTAAACCTAATCCTAATCCTAACCCTGACCGTAATCCTAACCCTGACCGTAACCCTAACCTAACCTTAACCCTAACTTTAACCCTGCCATAAACTCAAACCTAAACCTCACCCCTAACAATAACTCTAACCCTAACCCTAAAACGAACCCTCACCTTTAACCAAAATTTCACTGTACCCATAACCCTAAACCTACCCTAACTTCATGGCAATCGTAACCTTAACCTAAATTAAACCTAACCCTGAACCTACCTCTAACCCTAACCCTAAACCTAACCCCAACCCTAACCCTGACCCTAACGTGAACCCTAACCCCTAACCCTAACCCTAACTCTCACACTTAACATAAACTTCACCCTAACCCTAACCCTAAAACTAAAAATAATACTAAATCTCCCCCAACTCTGACCCTGACCCTAATCCTAACCATAAACCTAACCCTAACCCTAAACTTAACCCTAACCCTGTCCCTAACCCTAATCCTAACCTTAAAACTTACCCTACACACTCAGCTTCAATGGAAACCTAGCACTAACCCTCACACTAACATCTAAACCTAAACCCTACCCTTAACCTAAGCCTATCTCTAACCTTAACCTAGCCCTAAACCTAACCATGACTTAACCCTAACACTTACCCTAAGCCTAAAACTAATCTTAACCCTAAACCTAACCCTAACCTTAACCCTAACCCTAACGCCTAATGCTGAGGCTAAGCTCAACCCTCACCCTTAACTTCAACTTCACCCTAACACCTAACCCTAAACCGAACCCTAACCCTAAAGCTCACCCTAAACCTGACCCTAACATTAATCCAAACACCAAAACCTAACCCTAACACTCATACTAACCCTCAACCTAACCCTAACCTGATCCTAAGCTTCACTCAAACACCTACCTCTAATATTTACCCTAACCCTAATCTTATCATTCACCCTAAACCTAAGCCTAACCCTAAAACTAAACCTAACCCTAAACAATTCCCTCACTCTAGCCAAAACCTAAACCTAACCCTAAGCCTCAATCTAACCCTGACCCTAACCGAGAAACCCTAAAACATCAGCTTAACCGGAAACCTAACACTAACCCTCACACGAACCCTAACCCTTTCCCTAAACCTAAGCCTATCCCTAATCCTAAACCTAACCCTGACCTAAACGTAACCCTTACCCTAACCCTAAACTTAACCCTAACCTTAACTCTACCCTAACCCTAACCCCTACAATAACTCTAAAGCTGACCCTAACCCTACACCCTAACTCTAACTCTAAACCTAACCCTAACCTAGCCCTACCTTTGACCGTAAACCAAGCGGTAACCCTAACCTTCTCCCTACCCTAACCTAACCCTAAACCAAGTTCTAATACTAAGCTTAATCCTAACTCTAACCTTAACCCTAACCCTTACACTAACCCTCACTATTACCTGAAAATTCACCCTAACCCTAACTCTAACTCTAACCCTAACCATAGCCCCTATCCTAAACCCTCACCTTAACTGTAAACCTAACCCTAACCTTCACCCTCACCCTAACCTCTAACCGTATCCCCAAATCTAAACCTAACGCTATTCCTAAACTTATCCCTAACCCTAACCCAAACACAAACACTAACCCTAATCTAACACTAACCCTAATCTTAACCCTACCCTAACCATAAACCTAACCCTAACGCCCTAAACCGAACCTCTAACACTAACTATAATCCTCACCGTAATCCTAACCCTTTTCTTAACCCTCACCCTGAACCTAAACGTCACTCTAACCCTGAACCTCAATCTAACATTAACACTAAAAGTAACTCCTAACCCTAACCCGAACCCTAAACCTAACCTTAACACTAACCTGAACACAAAATCAAACTCTAGCCCTAACCATAATAACCCTCGCCCCATCCTAAATTTCATCCAACCCTAACCTTAACCCTAAACCTAAACCTAACCCAAACCCTAACCTTAAACCAAACTCTAACCATAACACTACTCCACCTCTGACACTAAAACTAAGCCTTACATTAGCCCTGAATCTAACCCCAGACCTAGTCCGAATTCTAACCGTAGACCTAATCCTAACACTAACCCAAACTCTAACCTTGATCCGAAATAGAACACTAAGTCTAATTCGAAACCTGAACCGAAACCGAAATCTTACGCTACACCTAACCCTAAACCTAACCCTAACTCTAATCCTAAACATAACACTTACCCTAAACCCTCACCTTAACTGTGAAACTAACCATAACCCTCACCCTAAACCCTAACAATATCCCCCAACCATAACCCTATGGCTATCCCTAAGCCGAACACTAACCTGAATCCCTAAGCCCTAACGATAACACTAACCCTAACCCAAACCCTAACCCCTAACACAAAGCCTAACCCAAACCTTAACCCTAACTCTCACCCTAACTCTAACACTAACCCTAAACCTAATCATAAACCTAACCCTAACCCTAACCCAAAACTAAGCATGACCAGAACCACAATGACTAACCGGAACCCTCACCCAAACCCTAACCCGAAACTAAAACTGTAACCCCTAACACCTGACCAGAACCATAATCCTAACCCTACCCAAACCTAACCCTAAACCTCACCCTCACCCCAACCACAACGCCTAACACAAGCCATGACCCTAACCCTAACTGGAACACTAAACTTAACCCTAACCTAAAACCTAAAACTAACCCTAAAGCTAAACAGAACCCGTCAACTTTACTCTAACACGAAACACAACCTTAACACTAACCTGAAACCTAAACCAAACCTCAGCCATAACCCTAACCCTAACCCTCACCCTCACCCTATCTTAAACTTCCCCGTATCCCTAACCTAAAGCTCACCCTAACTCTAAACCTGTCCCTACCCCGAAACCTAACCCTAATCTTAACCTTGGCCCACCTGTAACCCTAAAACTAACCATTACAATAACTCTGGTCCTAACCCTCACCCTAAACCTAATCCTAATCCTAACCCTGACCGTAATCCTAACCCTGACCGTAACCCTAACCTAACCTTAACCCTAACTTTAACCCTGCCATAAACTCAAACCTAAACCTCACCCCTAACAATAACTCTAACCCTAACCCTAAAACGAACCCTCACCTTTAACCAAAATTTCACTGTACCCATAACCCTAAACCTACCCTAACTTCATGGCAATCGTAACCTTAACCTAAATTAAACCTAACCCTGAACCTACCTCTAACCCTAACCCTAAACCTAACCCCAACCCTAACCCTGACCCTAACGTGAACCCTAACCCCTAACCCTAACCCTAACTCTCACACTTAACATAAACTTCACCCTAACCCTAACCCTAAAACTAAAAATAATACTAAATCTCCCCCAACTCTGACCCTGACCCTAATCCTAGCCATAAACCTAACCCTAACCCTAAACTTAACCCTAACCCTGTCCCTAACCCTAATCCTAACCTTAAAACTTACCCTACACACTCAGCTTCAATGGAAACCTAGCACTAACCCTCACACTAACATCTAAACCTAAACCCTACCCTTAACCTAAGCCTATCTCTAACCTTAACCTAGCCCTAAACCTAACCATGACTTAACCCTAACACTTACCCTAAGCCTAAAACTAATCTTAACCCTAAACCTAACCCTAACCTTAACCCTAACCCTAACGCCTAATGCTGAGGCTAAGCTCAACCCTCACCCTTAACTTAAACTTCACCTTAACACCTAACCCTAAACCGAACCCTAACCCTAAAGCTCACCCTAAACCTGACCCTAACATTAATCCAAACACCAAAACCTAACCCTAACACTCATACTAACCCTCAACCTAACCCTAACCTGATCCTAAGCTTCACTCAAACACCTACCTCTAATATTTACCCTAACCCTAATCTTATCATTCACCCTAAACCTAAGCCTAACCCTAAAACTAAACCTAACCCTAAACAATTCCCTCACTCTAGCCAAAACCTAAACCTAACCCTAAGCCTCAATCTAACCCTGACCCTAACCGAGAAACCCTAAAACATCAGCTTAACCGGAAACCTAACACTAACCCTCACACGAACCCTAACCCTTTCCCTAAACCTAAGCCTATCCCTAATCCTAAACCTAACCCTGACCTAAACGTAACCCTTACCCTAACCCTAAACTTAACCCTAACCTTAACTCTACCCTAACCCTAACCCCTACAATAACTCTAAAGCTGACCCTAACCCTACACCCTAACTCTAACTCTAAACCTAACCCTAACCTAGCCCTACCTTTGACCGTAAACCAAGCGGTAACCCTAACCTTCTCCCTACCCTAACCTAACCCTAAACCAAGTTCTAATACTAAGCTTAATCCTAACTCTAACCTTAACCCTAACCCTTACACTAACCCTCACTATTACCTGAAAATTCACCCTAACCCTAACTCTAACTCTAACCCTAACCATAGCCCCTATCCTAAACCCTCACCTTAACTGTAAACCTAACCCTAACCTTCACCCTCACCCTAACCTCTAACCGTATCCCCAAATCTAAACCTAACGCTATTCCTAAACTTATCCCTAACCCTAACCCAAACACAAACACTAACCCTAATCTAACACTAACCCTAATCTTAACCCTACCCTAACCATAAACCTAACCCTAACGCCCTAAACCGAACCTCTAACACTAACTATAATCCTCACCGTAATCCTAACCCTTTTCTTAACCCTCACCCTGAACCTAAACGTCACTCTAACCCTGAACCTCAATCTAACATTAACACTAAAAGTAACTCCTAACCCTAACCCGAACCCTAAACCTAACCTTAACACTAACCTGAACACAAAATCAAACTCTAGCCCTAACCATAATAACCCTCGCCCCATCCTAAATTTCATCCAACCCTAACCTTAACCCTAAACCTAAACCTAACCCAAACCCTAACCTTAAACCAAACTCTAACCATAACACTACTCCACCTCTGACACTAAAACTAAGCCTTACATTAGCCCTGAATCTAACCCCAGACCTAGTCCGAATTCTAACCGTAGACCTAATCCTAACACTAACCCAAACTCTAACCTTGATCCGAAATAGAACACTAAGTCTAATTCGAAACCTGAACCGAAACCGAAATCTTACGCTACACCTAACCCTAAACCTAACCCTAACTCTAATCCTAAACATAACACTTACCCTAAACCCTCACCTTAACTGTGAAACTAACCATAACCCTCACCCTAAACCCTAACAATATCCCCCAACCATAACCCTATGGCTATCCCTAAGCCGAACACTAACCTGAATCCCTAAGCCCTAACGATAACACTAACCCTAACCCAAACCCTAACCCCTAACACAAAGCCTAACCCAAACCTTAACCCTAACTCTCACCCTAACTCTAACACTAACCCTAAACCTAATCATAAACCTAACCCTAACCCTAACCCAAAACTAAGCATGACCAGAACCACAATGACTAACCGGAACCCTCACCCAAACCCTAACCCGAAACTAAAACTGTAACCCCTAACACCTGACCAGAACCATAATCCTAACCCTACCCAAACCTAACCCTAAACCTCACCCTCACCCCAACCACAACGCCTAACACAAGCCATGACCCTAACCCTAACTGGAACACTAAACTTAACCCTAACCTAAAACCTAAAACTAACCCTAAAGCTAAACAGAACCCGTCAACTTTACTCTAACACGAAACACAACCTTAACACTAACCTGAAACCTAAACCAAACCTCAGCCATAACCCTAACCCTAACCCTCACCCTCACCCTATCTTAAACTTCCCCGTATCCCTAACCTAAAGCTCACCCTAACTCTAAACCTGTCCCTACCCCGAAACCTAACCCTAATCTTAACCTTGGCCCACCTGTAACCCTAAAACTAACCATTACAATAACTCTGGTCCTAACCCTCACCCTAAACCTAATCCTAATCCTAACCCTGACCGTAATCCTAACCCTGACCGTAACCCTAACCTAACCTTAACCCTAACTTTAACCCTGCCATAAACTCAAACCTAAACCTCACCCCTAACAATAACTCTAACCCTAACCCTAAAACGAACCCTCACCTTTAACCAAAATTTCACTGTACCCATAACCCTAAACCTACCCTAACTTCATGGCAATCGTAACCTTAACCTAAATTAAACCTAACCCTGAACCTACCTCTAACCCTAACCCTAAACCTAACCCCAACCCTAACCCTGACCCTAACGTGAACCCTAACCCCTAACCCTAACCCTAACTCTCACACTTAACATAAACTTCACCCTAACCCTAACCCTAAAACTAAAAATAATACTAAATCTCCCCCAACTCTGACCCTGACCCTAATCCTAACCATAAACCTAACCCTAACCCTAAACTTAACCCTAACCCTGTCCCTAACCCTAATCCTAACCTTAAAACTTACCCTACACACTCAGCTTCAATGGAAACCTAGCACTAACCCTCACACTAACATCTAAACCTAAACCCTACCCTTAACCTAAGCCTATCTCTAACCTTAACCTAGCCCTAAACCTAACCATGACTTAACCCTAACACTTACCCTAAGCCTAAAACTAATCTTAACCCTAAACCTAACCCTAACCTTAACCCTAACCCTAACGCCTAATGCTGAGGCTAAGCTCAACCCTCACCCTTAACTTAAACTTCACCCTAACACCTAACCCTAAACCGAACCCCTAACCCTAAAGCTCACCCTAAACCTGACCCTAACATTAATCCAAACACCAAAACCTAACCCTAACACTCATACTAACCCTCAACCTAACCCTAACCTGATCCTAAGCTTCACTCAAACACCTACCTCTAATATTTACCCTAACCCTAATCTTATCCTTCACCCTAAACCTAAGCCTAACCCTAAAACTAAACCTAACCCTAAACAATTCCCTCACTCTAGCCAAAACCTAAACCTAACCCTAAGCCTCAATCTAACCCTGACCCTAACCGAGAAACCCTAAAACATCAGCTTAACCGGAAACCTAACACTAACCCTCACACGAACCCTAACCCTTTCCCTAAACCTAAGCCTATCCCTAATCCTAAACCTAACCCTGACCTAAACGTAACCCTTACCCTAACCCTAAACTTAACCCTAACCTTAACTCTACCCTAACCTAACCCCTACAATAACTCTAAAGCTGACCCTAACCCTACACCCTAACTCTAACTCTAAACCTAACCCTAACCTAGCCCTACCTTTGACCGTAAACCAAGCGGTAACCCTAACCTTCTCCCTACCCTAACCTAACCCTAAACCAAGTTCTAATACTAAGCTTAATCCTAACTCTAACCTTAACCCTAACCCTTACACTAACCCTCACTATTACCTGAAAATTCACCCTAACCCTAACTCTAACTCTAACCCTAACCATAGCCCCTATCCTAAACCCTCACCTTAACTGTAAACCTAACCCTAACCTTCACCCTCACCCTAACCTCTAACCGTATCCCCAAATCTAAACCTAACGCTATTCCTAAACTTATCCCTAACCCTAACCCAAACACAAACACTAACCCTAATCTAACACTAACCCTAATCTTAACCCTACCCTAACCATAAACCTAACCCTAACGCCCTAAACCGAACCTCTAACACTAACTATAATCCTCACCGTAATCCTAACCCTTTTCTTAACCTCACCCTGAACCTAAACGTCACTCTAACCCTGAACCTCAATCTAACATTAACACTAAAAGTAACTCCTAACCCTAACCCGAACCCTAAACCTAACCTTAACACTAACCTGAACACAAAATCAAACTCTAGCCCTAACCATAATAACCCTCGCCCCATCCTAAATTTCATCCAACCCTACCTTAACCCTAAACCTAAACCTAACCCAAACCCTAACCTTAAACCAAACTCTAACCATAACACTACTCCACCTCTGACACTAAAACTAAGCCTTACATTAGCCCTGAATCTAACCCCAGACCTAGTCCGAATTCTAACCGTAGACCTAATCCTAACACTAACCCAAACTCTAACCTTGATCCGAAATAGAACACTAAGTCTAATTCGAAACCTGAACCGAAACCGAAATCTTACGCTACACCTAACCCTAAACCTACCCCTAACTCTAATCCTAAACATAACACTTACCCTAAACCCTCACCTTAACTGTGAAACTAACCATAACCCTCACCCTAAACCAATACTATCTCTCTA